>NW_013666175.1:279565-294325 GCF_000517525.1 Limulus polyphemus | reverse complement strand
TATTTAAATGTTCAAACATTTAAATATTTGTACCTATTAATTTAACCTCTTCAATATGGCTTGCTGAAGATGGAATATGTACATTCCGAAACGTTCAAGAATTAAATGTTCGTTACTGTACACACACGTGTCGAATGTTCGTTGTTGCTGTCGTCGTATTGTTGTTCATCATTAAACTTCGATTACCGTCGAATGGCTCTGTTGCTAAATCTCTACGACTTTCACATATTGTAATCATTAAGTTTTACATATTGTAACGTGTAAAATTTCACAAGTACAGTATTGTATTTGCGTATTTTTGTAAATAATTTTTTATTCAAAAATGAAAAGTATTTCACAAAATGTGGAACAGTGTGATTCCTTAGATATTTCTGGTTATGACAAAGGATAAAAAGCAAAACATATATTTAATTTAAGAATCATTTACAGCAACAACAACTTTAGCTGTCATAAAGACTGTGAATGCAATTTAAAACAAAGCAAAATATTTTAACATTGCATAAACACATATAATAGATGGCGCCACTTACCTAGAACATTCAGAAAATACGAAGTAAGCAGAGAATGAAACGTTTTAGTTCAGACTTTCTCTCATATACGAACGATCTCGGAGTTGGATTGGAAATAACTTTATCAGTTTGTTAATAGCAGGATATGTCATCACTGGGGGGGAGGGGGACACTTCCACAATGCTTGCCTGAGTAAGAACACCCATGTCACATATGGAAACGGCAGCATGTGACACCTCTTCACCTACTTACTTTCAGTCTACATGCGCTCTTCCAACCAACATAATCACGAACTACTTTTAACGTAATAATACTAAACATTACCGGTCTTTTAAACTTGAAAAACCGGCCAGTCTACTGAAAAAAACTTGTAACTATACCCATCATTCAGCGTCAAAAGTTGTTTGAGTCCAAAAAACGATGGTAAAATTCCTGTTACTAACCCGTTCAGTGAAATAACCCACGAGTGACGAGATGCTTGAAACTTGTTGACTTTCATTACATATTTTTAATGAATTGCTTCATTGTTTAGTCAATTCAGCAGATGTTAATATCACATTATGGAATATTAATTTCCAAACAGTTTTGGAACAAGTTTGTTTTTGAATTTCGCGCAAAGCTACACGAGTGGCCAGGTGGTTAGGGCGCTCGACTCGAAATCTGAGGGTCGCGAGTTCGAATCCCCGTCACACCAAACATGCTCGCCCTTTCAGCCGTTGGGGCGTTACAATGTGACGATCAATCCCTCTATTCGTTGGTAAAAAGAGTAGCCCCAAGAGTTGGCGGTGGGTGGTGATGACTAGCTGCCTTCTCTCTAGTCTTACACTGCTAAATTAGGGACGGCTAGCGCAGATAGCTTGTCACTTGTCATACGATAACTCCTTCTCTGCATGTGATTCATCTACTGTAAATGGTTTACAAGAAAGGGTGTAAAAGTTTCACACTTTTATTAACAGAACATGAAATAAGTCAAGTGATAACGAATAGTTTTAGAAATCCAATTGGAATATTTTTTAAAACTAACGTTCAAACTACTTGTGATGTTTCGTGTAATATTCTTTTTTTTTCAATATTCTGAGAAAGAAGTGAATATTATTTCAAGAAAATTCAAGAAATTTCTGGTATTTTAAGTATTTTTTTCCATCAAAAGTACATTTTGTTTCTATATACGTACTGGCTTATATCTAAAGCTGAAGATTTTATTATGGAATTATAATATATGAAATAAGTGGTGAGATGCTGTTATACAAACACTGAAATTCAAGGAGTGTATCATATAATCAAATAACACCACAATGTTTGTGAAGGTTTAAATACTAATGTGTCTAGATATTTCAAAAGTAAAAGAAATGCGAGAAATGTCTAGTAATGCGTGAAATAATAACAAAAAATAATAAAAGGGATATTTCAAAAGTAAAAGAGACTTTGTTACTACTTCACGTATTGCTAGACATTTCTCGCATCTCTTTTACTTTTGAAATATCCCTTTTATTATTTTTTGTTATTATTTCACGTATTACTAGACATTTCTCGCATCTCTTTTACTTTTGAAATATCCCTTTTATTATTTTTTGTTATTATTTCACGCATTACCAGACATTTCTCGCATCTTTTTGACTCTGAAATATCCCTTTTATTTGTGTTTGTTACTACTTCACGTATTACTAGACATTTCTCGCCAAATAAAAGGGATATTTCAAAGTCAAAAAGATGCGAAAAATGCGTGAAATAATAACAAATAATAATAATAAAAGGGATATTTCAAAAGTAAAAGAGACGCGAGAAATGTCTAATAATACGTGAAATAATAACAAAAAATAATCATAAAGTAACAGTTTTTTGTTGTATGATAGAAGCGTTATTTTATACGATGGGAAACTATCTTATAATACAAATACAAACAACTTAGACGTTATTTCGGTCAAAGTATAACCAAGTGCAATATAAATATGTAAGCTACATCTTCTTTTTCTGTCAGTTTTGATAAAAGAGTTAGTACAAAGGATCACATATAAAGACTTGGGTCTTATTTTAAGTCTACTATTTTCCTATCATCATTATATGATAACAATTATGCCATCATTTATTCAAAAGCGAATGGAATCTAACTTCGAATGTTTCTCGCTATACAAACCAGCATTTTCCAACACCATTTCTATACTTTTGCATGTGTTTCTAATGGATTCATTAGGGTCTCAACAGCAGATTGATCAACAGCTATTTGTGACGTAAGACAACAATACAGTTGGAGCCCGACATGACCAAGTGGTTAGGGCGCTCGATTCACAGTCTGAGGCTCGCGGGTTCGAATCCCTGTCCCACCAAATATGCTCGCCCGTTCAGCCGTGCGGGCCTTATAAAGTGACGGTCAATCCCACTATTCGTTGGTAAAAGAGTAGCCCAAGAGTTGGCGGTGGGTGGGGATGACTAGCTGCCTTCCCCCTAGTCTTACACTGCTAAATTAGGGACCGCTAGCGCAGATAGACCTCGTGTAGCTTTGCGCGAAATTCCAAACAAACAAACAATACAGTTGGATTTGTTGACGCCTTCAACTTAGTATTTATACAAACATTGTATCTGTGTTTATTTTTACAAACTATAACCATATTTCAGTTATCTTCCTACTACTTCAACTACATCCCTTACTGACGTCGGAGTTCTATTTTTGTTCCCAATCTTAGATGATCCTGGTTTACTTTTCTAGTGGTTTAACGCAAAAGCCATTTCCTTTCAACAAATTCTTATGTGTGCTATATATATTTCGGGATCTTAGAGAAAAACAGATGTTTTCGTCATGTTCTGTTATACAGTAAAACTGGAATTAGACACATAAAATCGATTTAGGCAATAAGCTAGACTTCAGAGTGGGCGCTGTGTATCATTGGAATACATTGTAGCAAGAGGTTTACTGCGCGAACTGCAAAAATTAATTATTTTTTTTGCTTTAAAAGATGCCACGACAAGACTCTAAAACCCTATACGACCAAGCACACTAAAGTAAAATATTTCACTAAGATAAAATCTAAATATCCTGTGAACTTACATTTAAACTTGCTTGTTTGTTTGAACTTATGCACAAAGCTACACAATGGGCTATCTGTGCTCTGCCTATCACGGGTATCGAAACCCGGTTTCTAGCGTTGTAAGTCCGCAGACATACCGCTGTGCCACTAGAGGGCTACATTTAAATAGTAGGAGAGTAATAAAAAGCTCAACTTATTCTGTGTGAATACAGTCTTTGTATCCAAAGATATGGATTTCGCGCAAAGCCACACGAGGGCTATCTGCGCTAGCCATCCCTAATTTAGCAGTGTAAGACTAGAGGGAAGGTCAGCTAGTCATCACCGCCCACTGCCAACTCTTGGGCTACTCTTTTACCAACGAATAGTGGGATTGATCGGCACACAATAACGTCCCCAGGGTTGAAAGGGCGAGCATGTTTGGTGTGACGGGGATTGCGAGTCAAGCGCCCTAACCACCTGGCCATGCCGGACCAACTGGAGGGCTTTCAAGCTTACTTCCGTCGAACCGTAGATATTATCACACTGCAGTTGCATTTGTTTTAACTAAATTAAAAACAAGCATGAGCATAAGAAATGTAATTACTATCAGTATACACAGTATTTGAAATAATTACAGTAGAAAAATAGAAATATTTGTGTATGATTCAAACATTACGAGGTTGCTGACCTACTATTGAACGAAAATTAATTGCATCAGAATATAGTCACGTGTTGTCCAAACTAGGATTGGATGTCATCCAACCAAATAAACAGTACCACACTAGCGCAATTACTACGAAAACATAAGCAGTTTATTTCAAGTATAATGTGGTTAATGCACTCTATTCCCACGACAGAAATGTCACACGAAAACCGTGTAAAAATCTGATCAACCACACATGAATTATGACAACTTCATGTTAGTGTGTATCTTACTCTTTTGAAGGTACCATTCGCACATGTAGTTACAGTTAGCCAGATTGTCGTGTATTACGTAAACAGTTACTTAACACACGAGTTTATGGTTTCTACCCGGAACGCTTCTAATATCAAAGTTATTAGTTTCACGTAAATTCTTCAGAGTTTCCAAACATGAAAATTTATCTTCTCTCTGTCGTATGGCGAGTAGCTTCACGATCCCAAATAGAAAATACTGTTTGAAAGAGAGAGGTTGAAACGGGTATCCTCATTTTAAGAATGAAGTGTTACCATTTCAATATCTATTTTTATAAAAAAAAAAAAGCTAGTAAACTCATTAGAGCTTATTGTGACAAAAATTGTACATGTTCCTACTAATATTAAGAGAAATATTAATATTAAGAGAGAGAGAGAAAACCAAACCAAGAGGTTGAAACGGGTATCATATTTAATACAATTAGATGAAAAAAGATCTTTACTGATCAATCCAAATTTTTACTCTTTAGCAACAGTTGATGATAATTTGTTGGGTGACACAGAGGGAAAATGTATTGCGGGCAACAGACAGTATTTACAGAGGAGTATGGGCTGCATCTCAACCAATAGTGTTGGAGAGCTACAAAACATTGATGGCACCCTGATGCCGAAAGATACAAGCATATTATTATCTATCGTGCCATTCCCTTATAAAAAATACTAATGTGCAGGGATTAATCTTTCAGCAAAAAAAAAAAAAGAGTGATACCAAGTATGTAACAAATGTGGTGAAACGATACCTGGTAATTGAAAAGACTGATGGAACATTCACAACCATGGCTTCGTCTGTACAAAGTCCTTAATTGAATATCATCAATAATGTATGAGGTCATGTAAAAACTTAGAACGTTTAACAGCATAAAAAACATGGCTGAATTGTGGGAAGTAATCAGGACAGTTGGAATAACATTTCTCCTAATACATTGATAAACTTATGGAATAATAAAAAAACGCTATACTGTTCTGTCAGGACAAATGCAATATACTGATGGTTGAATACATTACATTAAAACAGTTTTGGGTATTCAAATCAGAAAGTAACATGAAAACCGCAGCCGATATAAAGTCGTAGTGGAAGGCATATATAGGAACTGTATTTCGACATTTTGTAAAGTTTCGGGTTGTGTGATTCCACTAAAGACTGAATACTTTTGTAAAGGGTATGTAATAACCTTTTCTAATGCAAAATATTCATATACTCAGATTAGAAAAAATGTATTATTATCAGAGATTTAGAATTTCGAAGATGCATATACTCTTTGTGTTTAATGCCATTGTAAAGCAAAGGAAAGTGGATCAACTTGGTAGACCAGGACCATCCAGAAAGTGACCTGTAAGAAGTCATACTTCAGTCGTGGGAAGCAATGTGCGGCATCTCGTAACAGGTGAATATCTAGGATAAGGCTTTCAGTCATAACTCCTGTTCAACCATTGCATATCTCAAGCAGCTGGAGGATGAAATTTAATCCATACATTTCACACGAATACTGGTCATGTCGCCGGCTGCAACGCCTAAGAATTTCTGTGTGATCAGGCTTGAAATTGTCATTAAGAAACCATCTACCTTGTTCACCAGACTGGTTAAGGAAATAATGCAAGAAGGAAGTGTGTGTTTTGGACATGTCAACCTTACGAAGGAGCCTTTTGTTATGAATACTACACTGCAGGGATATGTCAAGATACATAGTTTTCAAATAAATAGAGCGTGACTTAACGTGCGACATGGACTGTAATGACATGGTCACGTTCCAAATTGTTTTAATATAACGTACTCAACCTCTGTACTAGTGCATTATACAACCTATTAACTTTTACTTTGTACTGCCTGTAATAAGGTATCGTATTAATGATAAATGACCATTTAGTTCTGACTCCTCTTTGTGTACCATCTGTGCGTTTAATTCCAATAATTTATACGTATATGATGATTTATTTCTAACTAACTAGCAAAACTTCAAATATATATATATATATAAAATAACAAACAATACGTCGAGTTCCTGAAGCATTGGTTTCAATTAGGTTGATTCAAAGTTGCCTTCTTTCATCGTTTCATTTTAACAGAGGATGTACCCTGTAAAGCAGATGTTATTTTCTATCTTTCTGGAACACCAGATGGCGATGTTATTTTACCCTCCCAACCTTCGTACATTAATATCTGACGCTAGTGGTGTTTATTTAACTTTGTTAGTTTATAAGGATATGAGAGAATAGGCATACATTGTGTTATGCAGTACATTTGATATATATAAAAACGTGCACGTACACATACGTGCACATAATTTGAAAAGATCACTTTTAACGTGCTTTAATTATTTTGTTTTACTACACTTTTTTGCATGTTTGATACACGTTTGATTTTGTTGGTTAAATGTTTTTTAGACTGGTATAATTTAATATTAAATTTAATTATGTATTACACTTTACAAAATAGAGACACATATTACTAACTTCAGACACACGCAAGCACACACACACACACATATATATATATAAATGTATATACATATCTATATGTGTAGGTTTATATATCTAATTATTTTCCCTTAGATAAATGTTACCCTAATCAGATTAGTACTGCTATAATTATCACAGCGATCCGATTTCGATCGATTTTATTCCTACTTCAATGAAATAAAAAACGAAAATAGAAATAGGCCAATAATGCATGAAACTATTTTATGTTTTACACGCTGATGGCATCCTTACGGAACAAAACTTTAACGTTAATTTGAAGAACCTTTATTATCGTCACTGTGAGTTTTATATTTATTAGTTACAGCAGTGATCCTAATAACTGCGATCTACATTCAAAATACAAAAACAAACAAACCAACATTAATAAAACTCGATATTGTTAAAAATATTAATGTAATTAACTCGCATGTCTTGATGTTGTAGAGAATCCTACATATTATTACTTAACCACACAATATCTTGATATATTATGAAACACGATATTGTTAGAGATATTAATGTAATTGAACTTACGTATCTGGCATTTACAGGTATTCCTACATCTTCTTACCTAACCATACAATATATTGATTTATTAAATTACAAAACACGATATTGTTAGAGATTTTAATGTAAAACAAGTTACATGTTCTGAAGATGTAGGAACTTCTAATCTTCTAAACTAACCATACAATATCTTGATAACTTAAATTACATTACAGATAACCAATTTTCACTTTAGATTTATAACAGATAAAATGTTTTCAATTTACAGATATTAGATCTACTTTATACATTTTCTTCGGTGTTCATAAAACAAAAAAGCTCGGATAACAAATATTAATCTAATAATTTTTTTCAGAGTTCAATTTCACTGGATGAAAAATGACGTTTTTTTTGTTTGATTACTCATTGTTTGTCATAAAACTGGTTAGTAACAGTTTTCTAAACTACTGTCACACATTCGTCGTATGAGAATAACACCGAATATTAAAATTTAATCTACCATCTCATTCGTTTTAAGCACGAAACTACACATGCAATGGGTTGTCTGTGTTCTTCCCACTACGGATATCGAAACCCGGTTTTTAGGACTATGTTCATTTGTACCATCTGATACTCCTGTAAATGTATTTGCTAACGGATGCATTGATAACAAAACTAGTTAATGGATGCATTGGTAATGAAACTAGTTAATGGATGCATTGATAACAAAACTAGTTAATGGATGCATCGATGACAAAACTAGTTAATGGAGTTGTCAATGCATCCATTAACTAGTTTCATTATCAATGCATCCATTAACTAGTTTTGTTATTAATGCACCCATTAACTAGTTTTGTTATCGATGCAAATGCATCCATTAACTAGTTTTAATAACAAAACTAGTTAATCGATGCATTAATAATAAAACTAGTTAATCGATGCATTAATAACAAATCCAAAGACGTCTGGGATGATCTAATAATAGATCTAAGCCTTCGAAAGATGTTCATTGCTTTTTGAAAAAGGTAATTATCAGGTAGACATCTGTTTTAAATATAACAGTGTTCAAATAAAATATTACATTAATTTTATTTTCTCAGATGTTTTGATTGTCATTCGTCCTTACCTATTTTATTATTATTATTATTATTAAGAATAACTGAAGATTGGCAACGGGAGGATATAGCAAATTTTCATACTAGTTGGACTTAAGCATGTTAGCCATCATTCCTGAAGATAGTTTATAGGGGAGAAAAGCTAGTCCTTATCTCATTTTCGATGTTAATCTTATTAGTTCGTTTCTTTGCGCTGCCTTTTAATTTTGTAAAATTAGGAAATCGTTTGGTCTTGTCTGACTGGGCTAGTATTGATTGATAATATAGGACATCTGATAACAGATATGTGTGGACAGGCTGACTGTAATTTTGTAAGATCAAGATATCGTTTGGTCTTGTCTGGCTAGACTTGTATTGATTGATAATATAGGACACCTGATAACAACTATGTGTGAACAGGCTGACTGTAATTTTCCTTATGAATCTACCAGAGAAGTCAACTTACAATTCTAGCAAACTAATTTTTTATGCTTAACAGTTGGAAGTCAGAGTCAAGAAGATAATTAAGTGGATTTAACGGCTGGTGTAGTTAGGGCGCTCGACTCACAATCTGTATGAGGTCTGACATGGTCTGGTAGTTAGGGTACACGATTCGCAATTTGCGGGTTGCGAGTTCGAATTCCTTCACCTAACATGCTCGTCCTTTTAGTCGTGGGGGCGTAAAAATGTGACGGTTAATCCCACTTTTCATTGGTAAAAAAGTAGCCCTAGAGTTGGCGGGGGGGGGTAGTGTTGACTAATTGTTTTCCCTCTAATCTATCTCTTTAAAAAAGTAGACAGACCTTGTTAAACAAATATATTTCTGGTTTGAGTACCAAGTATCATTAGGGTACTAATGATATATCTGTTGCGATATTCATTAGCAACCGTGTTAGTATTAATATAATACGCAAAAACTTTCAAAACGTACTTCTGATTGTTTACACAAATGTATGTTTTTATCCTACAGGAGTTTTCTGATTCAACTTCGATCAAACAAAGTTTAAAGTTTACTCAAGCATGGCGAAGATCTTTCTCAATCTTTCCTGATACGAGAGAGTATACCTGGTTCCTGATACGTGAGGGTATACCTGGTTCCTGATACGTGAGGGTATACTTGGTTCCTGATATGTGAGGGCATACCTAGTTCCTGATACGTGAGAACATACCTGGTTCCTGAAACGTGAGGGTACACCTGGTTTCTGAAACGTGAGGGTACACCTGGTTCCTGATACGTGAGAATACACCTGGTTCCTGATAAGTGAGAATATACCTGGTTCCTGAAACGTGGGAGTACATCTGGTTCCTGATACGTGAGAGTACATCTGGTTCTTTATGCGTGAGAGTACACCTGATTCCTGATACGTGAGAATATACCTGGTTCCTGATACATGAGGGTATATCTGGTTCCTGATTCGTGAGAGTATGCCTGGTTCCTGATAAGTGAGAGTACACCCTAGTTCCTGATACGTGAAAATATACCTGGTTCCTGATACGTGAGAGTAAACCTGATTCCTGATATGTGAGAATATACCTGGTTCCTGAAACGTGGGAGTACATCTGGTTCCTGATACGTGAGAGTACATCTGGTTCTTTATACGTGAGAGTACACCTGGTTCCTGATACGTGAGATTATACCTGGTTCCTGATACGTGAGAATATATCTGGTTCCTGATTCGTGAGAGTATGCCTGGTTCCTGATACGTGAGAGTACACCTAGTTCCTGATTCGTGAGAATATACCTGGTTCCTGATACGTGAGAATATACCTGGTTCCTGATACGTGAGAGTAAACCTGATTCCTGATATGTGAGAATATACCTGGTTCCTGATACGTGAGAATATACCTAATTCCTGATACGTGAGAGTACACCTGATAGGTTTATTGGCCATACCATTTTCTGCATCTCATAACCAGTTGAAAACATTTGTTATTTTACTAGCATAGCACAATATTTCTTACTCCTCAAGGAAACACAACATTTACAAGATAAATATGTTCACAGCTCACAGAAGAGAAAGATGTACTGCATGTTAAACATAAAATTCCTAAACCTCATAGAGCTGATCCATGAACCATGAAAGTTAAATCCTAGCTGTCGAATGCTATCATCTTGTCTGAATAATTCAAGAATATTACACTCTTAACTTATGTAGAATTTATGCAAAGCTCAAAGCTAATATTTAGAAGCTTTTCTAATGTAAATATACAACTCAGCAGTAGCAGGGCGGGAGAAGAACTACATAAAAGACCAAGAGAGTTGAATTACTTTACAAGATTGAAAAGAATCACTATCTTGGGAGCCTTAAAACAAAGTTGTTGTTTGAGTTGTACGTTTGAGTCAGACTAGTGACAACACCAAAAAATTGTATACGTTTTTCTTGATTTTTGTTACTGAATAATCAAATTTGAATATTACTGGAGCGAAAGATATAGAAACTACAACAAATTCAGTAAAACTATAGTAAAAAAAAAGGGTTAGCGATAGAACGAAACACGGTTTATTTCATGGCAAATGTATATCAGCAACTGACAACAATCATAGATGAGGAACTTTAAGCTAAAGACTGTGGTTTGTTTGTGTAGCCTAGATAATATGGTTTGAAGAAGGATCGTTATGGCATGGGTCAGCCGAGTATAGCCGCTATCAGGAGTGATTTATAATACCTTTTACAAAAGAAAAAAAATATTAGCTTTAGATTATCACAGTTCAATCCGTATACAAAATGAGGAGGAACTGAATAATGATCTGAACTATCCCTTAAACAAACTTCAAGTTGTATGTCTTAAGGTTTCAATGGGAAATGTCCCATTGTTTATCAGATAATTTAGTAGAATATTTGTCTACTTTCGAATTTCTGTTTCGACTGATTTGGGTAAATGATGTTTTCGAGAAATTATTTTCTCATTGGTTGTTTAACTTAGTTTTTTTTAAATGAATTAATAACAGCTACAAAAAAGGCACAGAATCGCAAAAGCAGATTCACACTAGAAGCAACAATAAATCTGTTAGAAATTATATTTATAAGTTAGTTTTAATATTGTTAAGAGATGTAGAAAATAACAGAATGTTGTTCTCTGAAAGAAAATTGCCCCCACAAAAATTTCCTCAGTAAAAAGCACGCCATCAATAACATATAGAGTGGAACTATAACACAGAAAGTGAAATCTCGATTACACAACAGTTTTAAAGCAAGGAAATCTGATATAAAACTTCTCACCAAGATACAAAAGAATGAAACAGTTTCAATGAAAGAAGTTATTTCAAGTTATTTCTCATTGTTATAAAAGAGATGGGAGAACTGAAAACCGATAATATATATAGCAGTATATATATATGTACATATGTATGTATACGTTCATAAAAAGCTACTTCATGCTAAGATTAACATAAAACAAGAAAAAAAGAGAGAATGTTATACTGCACGAATTGAAGTCGTGTAATAATATCAACCCCTGTTTTCTCCTTTTAGATTGGGCCTGGCATGGCCAGGTGGTTCGGGCGCTCGGTTCACAATCTGAGTATGATGGGTTCCAATCCCTCTACCACCAAATATGCTCACCCTCTCAGCCATGGAGACGTTATAATGTGACTGTCAATCCCACTATTTGTGGGTAAAAGAGTAGCCCAAGAGTTGGCGGTGGGTGGCGATGACTAGCTGCTTTCCCTCTAATCTTTCACTGCTAAATTAGGGACGGCTAGTTCAGATAGCCCTCGTTTAGCTTTGCGAGAAATTCAAAACAAACCAAACCTTTTAGACTGAATTATATGTATGTTAAAAATTGCAACTTAACCCCACTTAAAACAAACCAAGTTGAAAACAACGTTTTGCTAATCGCTCGTTGCCAGGTCTTTCCAATGTTCTAGTCCCAAGCTAGATAAATCTCACAACAAAAACTTCGAGGAAGTGTTTTTATTCCACTTATTCGAAAGTATATCTAGTTTAACGCAGTGTATACTTTAGTGCAAACATACAATTCCTGCCCTTTGCGTGTGTAAACAACACAAATAATCTTGTTGTTTAACGAGAAATTTGGATAATTACAAAGATACACAATGAGATGTTTTGCTCTGACAATTGCAAGTATCGAAACCCGATTTTTAGCGTTATAAGTCATCGACTTGCCCCTAAACTGTTGGAAGGCCATCCTGAAAGCAAAAAATATTGGTTTCAATCCAAGTTTTTCTTATCTAAATCATTTATAAAGAGAGATGCTCAACTCTATGATATCTGATGGGGGTCCATTAGCTTTTTAAGTTCCCCAGTGGCACATCGGTATGCTTGCGGACTTACAACGCTAGAAACCGAGTTTCAAAACCTGTGGTGGGCAGATCACAGATATCTCATTGTGTAGCTTTGTGCTTAGTTACAACTAACCAGCTTTTTAGACACATATTTATAAACATTTTGCTTGTAAGTCCAGGAATTTGTAGTTTACAGGCTTACTAATAACGCATGAGCCACACAAGACATTGAATACACATATAATGAATACAAATATAGTAAATAACGCATTGAGTAATTTCAACTATTTTTTTTCGTCAATCATTTACAATGATTATTGTGATAGGCAAAAAAATATATATATATTTTATCATTTATAATATGCACTGGACCCGTGAAAATCATAGAAACACTAGGTGTTTGTAATTTAGCACAAAGCTACACAATGGGCTATCTGTGCTCTGCCCACCACTGGTATCGAAGCCTGGTTTCTAGCGCAAACATACCACTGTGCCCTCTAGGGGCAACACCAGATGAAGCATGATATTTGTGAAAATAAAATCCATGTTCAGTCCATGTTCAATCTGATAGAACAACCTAAGTGAAATAACAATTACTAGTTGGCTTTAAGTTAGAAAACAAAAAACTGTAAGCATCCTAATTGTAGAAAACAATAGCATAGTGCTGATGTATTGGATTTTCTATGGTCAAATTTATCTATTTAAAAAACAAACGTGAAAGTACGCCTAAATAATATTTTATTCTTACGGGCTATCTAATTTTACGATAACGATTGTTTATGGAAAAGTCGTAAGAGAAGAGGAAATGAGTTCAGACTTTTTAGTCATTTTATATTTTATGAGTTGGACATCTGGACATTTTATTGTTCACCTGGACATGTTAGCTGACATTAGCTGAATATTGAAGAAAAAAAAAACAACAACAAAAAACAGTCTTCAATTATTTCTGCCAGCAAGAAATAAAATCTGAAGTTCTACATCTCTATAACGTGTGATAAATATCATTAGTTTCAACAAGAAATAAAATCTGAATTTTTACATCTCTATAACATGTGATAAATCTCATTAGTTTCAGCAAGAAATAAAATCTGAATTTCTACATCTCTATAACGTGTGATAAATCTCATTAGTTTTAGCAAGAAATAAAATCTGAATTTCTACATCTCTGTAACGTGTTATAAATCTCATTAGTTTCAGCAAGAAATAAAATCTGAATTTCTACATCTCTATAACGTGTGATAAATCTCATTAGTTTCAACAAGAAATAAAATCTGAATTTTTACATCTCTATAACATGTGATAAATCTCATTAGTTTCAGCAAGAAATAAAATCTGAATTTCTACATCTCTATAACGTGTGATAAATCTCATTAGTTTTAGCAAGAAATAAAATCTGAATTTCTACATCTCTGTAACGTGTGATAAATCTCATTAGTTTCAGCAAGAAATAAAATCTGAATTTCTACATCTCTATAACGCGTGATAAATCTCATTAGTTTCAGCAAAATATAAAATTTTAATTTTTACATTTCTATAACGTGTGATAAATCTCATTAGTTTCAGCAAGAAATAAAATATAAATTTCTACATCTTTATAATGTGTGATAAATCTCATTAGTTGCAGTTTGTAAAGTGTTTAACACTCAGATTTTTTGATCTCATTTTATGAAAACAAATGAAATTCCAAGATGTGTTGTTAGGAAGGACTTACATAATGACACAGTCTGTGTAATCTTAGCTCCAGTTTTTAAAACATACATACTACAGGATTTGAAACTAAGTTTTTTTAAAAGTTGTTCAT
The DNA here is from genome assembly GCF_000517525.1 of Limulus polyphemus. NCBI lineage: Eukaryota > Metazoa > Arthropoda > Merostomata > Xiphosura > Limulidae > Limulus > Limulus polyphemus. The sequence goes on along the minus strand of NW_013666175.1, from coordinate 279,776 downwards.
ATATATTAAAATTTTCACATCTTTTTATTAATAGTGTATTATTCGATCACGTCATGATAGAGATAACGAATCTTTTACATGCAAATACAATATTTCCGCTCTCTGAAGTTTTTATTTTATACAAAAAATATTAAAACAGATAATTTTAGTTTCATATGATAGGTTAGCTTTTCTTCGACTTCCATCCCCCAGTGGCACAGCGGTATGTCTG
>NW_013666175.1:268843-278498 GCF_000517525.1 Limulus polyphemus | reverse complement strand
ATCTTCGACTTCCCATTTAACATGACCCCCCCCCCGGGGGGAAAGCTGTAAGTTTACGGATTTACAACGCTAAAATCCGGGATTCGATTCCCCGCGGATTGACACAGCAGATAGCCCAATGTGGCTTGGCTCTAAAACAAACAAACAAATCCATTTAATAATGCGGATTAATTATTCGTAACTTCACTGGCAAACTTTGAACTGGCAAAAAGATTTATGGCTAAGTTAAAAAAAAAAATCTGTAGAAAGCTTCAAGTAATGTTAATATACATATAAATTAAAAATGATAATAAAACAATTTAAAGCGGTATTACAGGCCAGTTTATCTACCATTATGTGTTAAAGAGTGATAATGTTTTGGTATTACATTAGCACTATAGTAGTTAGTGTAATAAATCCCAAACAAACGCCTTATGCGATATTCGCCTCAAATCGCCACTTCTACCGTCAGTTGTGATGTTCTTCAAATGTTACAGTTCCATGTTATTATCGACTAACGTTCATTATCTAAACATACAAGAAAAAGAAACTTAACAAGAAAATAAAGGCACATAGTTGAACGATATATTCACAATGCAGCACCAGACATCAAAGGATACGTTTTGGACTAATATAAAGTAAATCCAAAAATGAGATTCCTTTAACGACGCCGAATCCCTTACAAATCCTACAGACTTTAGCACATTTCACTAATGAAGTAGGGACTGAATAAAAACTGTAAAAATAAAGGAGGCAGAAACATCTGATGTATCAAACACGAACTTGGAGAAGAAAAAAAAAAAGAGGGAAATAATAAGGAAACTAGATCAAACAATCAGATATTCGTTTTGATTATGTAAGCTCGTCCAAAAAAAAAAAATGAATTAATAGATTTGAATGTCTTTAATAACTGAATGCCGGTAATGACCGAATGGTGGCTGAATAAGAACGAAGAAAGAGAGTCCAGGATTTGATAAGTATTTTTTTTATTTTTTATCTACATGAGAGTTTTATATTTCTTTTATAATTTTTACTATTCATGCAAAAATATTTCAGTCAATCACAATACTATTTCTTAAGCTTTATAATTATGTTTTCGTGTGAAGGTTTACGTTATCATTACTTGTAAAATTTCTTTTCACATATATAAATTAAAACCCGCCTTCGTTTCGCTAAACACGCATTCCAAACTTTAAAGCCAGTTAACCCAAGGTGAAATTTCATTATTAATTTATTAATAGATAGTTAAAATCAATAGTGTCTAAACTGAAATATCCTGATAAACCGAGAGTGTTTTACGCCAGGTCAATACTTTAATTATTTTCCGGGGATTCCATTGTACATCTACAGGTATTTATAGAGACCAATTATTGTGATATGAAATTATGTATTCCAGCGTTTGTAATACATTTAAGACTGAAATTAGAGATTGCCTTTTACATCTGATTTGTAAAGTATTTCAGAATTACATTAGCATCGAGAGCGTATGGCCGATGTTAATGAACTGTTTTATAATTTTGTTTTGCTCCAAATGAGAGCTGAGACTTCCAAGCAAAATCACTGAGGTATTAAGTTCGTGCAAATCGACATAAACGGCTCTCTGCGCATGATCATTGTAGCTGATTTTAACTCAAACATTTACATACGATTAATCTACAATCGGGTGAAAACGTCTCGAGTCGAATGATGAGAGCCTCTGCTCACTATGAACAGCCCTTTGGTGACGCAGCGGCAAATCTGAGGGCTTCTAACGCTAAAAATCGGTTTTCGATACCCGCAGTGGGCAGATCACAGGTAGCCCATTATGTGGCTTTGCGCTTAACAACAAACGAACATTATAAACAATTTAATATATCAATACTAAAAAAATCAATTTTCGAAACATTCTAAACGACTTTGATTTATAAAACATAATTCCTTGAGTTGTATGTTGAGTTACCAGAAGAAATCAACTACGAACACAATGAAAGACTACTGAACTGGTAAAATAATCTGTTTTAAATGAACCTGCCAGGTATAACCACGATCTGAAGCCAGTGAAGTAGAAAAGTGTTAAAGATAACTGAAGCTATAGCTCTGTCAAAAGTTTGATTATTAATTCATATCTGATTATCATTTTCTATTAGTATATTTTTCAAAGGATTTACAAGTTTAACGGCCTTTATAAGCTATAATTAACTTCAGCATTTTACTCTTGGGGAATTTACTGATCCTACAAAGTATGTTACGCCTAAATTTCAAGCACGGACCAATCTAACTTAGGAGTTAACCTTCGTTTAAAGTTTTGTTATGTCACTAGGTACATATGTGTTACGGAGGCTGAAGTGTCAATATCAATAGTAAGAAGAAGAGAGAGGCAAGAAGACAAAAAATTAAAATACTCTATGAGATATATGAATATATGTGTGTGTATGTATGTATTTAAATCTAATTTTATTCAAAAAGCTTAAGGGCATCCTTCACCAAGCCCCCCAGTGGCACAGCGTTATGTCTGCGGACTTACAACGCTAGAAACCGGGTTCGATTCTCCTGGTGGGCAGAGCTCAGATAGCCCATTGTGTAGCTTTGTGCTTGAACTACATATATACAAATCCTTCACCAAACTTATAAATATTTGTAATATATGTGCAATAGATGGCGCAAAGCGTAATCACTGTATTCTGTTTTTTTGTCTGTTTTAGCACTAGGCTATCTATCCTTTGTCTACTACGGGGAATCGAACCTCTGATTTTAGGGTTTTAAGTCCATAACGTACCAGCAGCTCGTTGGGGTACATTATTAGTGTATATAAAAAATATTTGGCGAATATAGTAGTGTCTTTGGCAAAAACAAACTTTATGTGAGAGAGTGTCTGCCTTGACACTGCTCTTTCTAGTCGAATACATTTGTTATTTAAGAAAAATATTTTATTATGTTATTCTCCGAGTTATGATTACAACCTGAAACATTAATTTAGAAACAACAATTTTTAGTTGGTTGAAATAGGTTCTAATTGTATAGATGTGAGAATAGTGAATAGTATACAGGAAAATGTTTTGTGGAATACTTCTAACCTGAGAGAAATCCATAATTTAACCTGTCTCAAATTACGACTGGGGCCTAAAGCTGGCTCTAGTGACTTGTTTATTCATAAGTATTACATTCACATTAATAAAAATGTTTAGCATTTCTTTCATCTTATAATATTTTGGAAATAAAAATAAACGTACAGGTTCGGATATAAAAATCGATAAAGTCTTATAACTTGGAAATCAGCTGACCCCACATATGCAAGTAATACCAAAAGGTGAAAGCATAAAATGTGGTGACAAGTAAATTAGGAGTAAAAGGTCTGCTCTAAATGACTCTTAAAGCACCTTCTGACTCGCCGTTTCCTCTACTGTGGACTTCAGTTTCGCTTATTCAAGGATCATCAGTACGGATTGGTTTTGTTTGTTTCTTTGTTAAGCTCAAAAGCTATTACACAGACTACTTGTGCTGTGCTCACAACGGGTATCGAAACCCAATGTTTAGCGTTATAAGCCTTCAGATTTAACGCTGAGCTACTGGAAGGCACTTTTTTATTGATTGTTTAAATATACCTGTACATTTCATAACGATGGAATTTTATTTATTGGATGACTTACATTTCAGAAATGGGGGTTTATTGTTTGTTTGTTTGTTGTAAAGCGCAAAGCTAAGGGGGTTTAGTAAAACTACGTATATGAAACGGGAGTGTGTGTTAAACCTTTAATGATTTAAAATTAGTCAAGCTATAATTTTTAAAATTAAAACATACCATTTCATGTGCTTCACAGTGTTTGAAAGATAGAGGATTTGTAGATGAAGAAGTCTGGAAGAAACAGTTTGAAGGATAGAGGATTTGTAGATGAAGAAGTCTGGAAGAAACAGTTTGAAGAATAGAGGATTTGTAGATGAAGAAGAAGTCTGGAAGAAACAGTTTGAAGGATAGAGGATTTGTAGATGAAGAAGAAGTCTGGAAGAAACAGTTTGAAGGATAGAGGATTTGTAGATGAAGAAGAAGTCTGGAAGAAACAGTTTGAAGGATAGAGGATTTGTAGATGAAGAAGAAGTCTGGAAGAAACAGTTTGAAGGAGAGTGGATTTGTAGATGAAGAAGAAGTCTGGAAGAAACAGTTTGAAGGATAGAGGATTTGTAGATGAAGAAGAAGTCTGGAAGAAACAGTTTGAAGGATAGAGGATTTGTAGATGAAGAAGAAGTCTGGAAGAAACAGTTTGAAGGAGAGTGGATTTGTAGATGAAGACGAAGTCTGGAAGAAACAGTTTGAAGGAGAGTGGATTTGTAGATGAAGACGAACTCTGGAAGAAACAGTCTGGAAAAGACCTGTTTGAACTTAAACGATTTGGCAACAAAAGTAAGTCATGCCTGAGTTTCAAAAATAGAGCATGCTATTACAAATCAGTAAGAGGCTAACAATACAAATCCTTTTTTTTTACATTTAGAATGTATATCATTAATTCTGTACTTTAGGTTTTACCAATAGCAAGTTTGTAGGTAAGGTACTTCATTGAAAAAAAAATCTTCTTCTATATCCTCGGTGTCTTATTTTACATTATAAGCAAGTAAAAAAATATAACATGCAGCCAGAAGAAGGCGCTATTTGGTGTAAGTAAAATAAAAAGTTGAGTACAGCTAGGTACTAAAGAATAAACTAGCCAAAATATTAATGGAGGACTAGCAGATGCATCAGGAAGACAAAAAAAATTGGCAGTTCCCATGATGTATACATATGAATGTAGCTAGGAAATTATGTATAACATCATAAATGTGGATGTAGTTTTGTAATCAAATATAACATTAAGTTATATTCAGCTAAGGAACCTATGCATAAATTAATTCATTCATTAATTAAATATATCGTTATATGAATAACCTTGTCACAAAAACAATTAAATCAGTGTTGTACTGATGTTCATCTAAGCATTAAGCTGGATGTAACTACGAACTGATGCATCTACTGAACATAAAGTCACGTGAGTAAACTAGTCACCAAAACAACTAAACCAGTGTTGCACTGATGTTCAGTTAAGCATTAAGCTGGATGCAACTACGAACTGATGCATTTACTGAATATAAGGTCACGTGAATAAACTAGCCACTAAAACAATTAAACCAGTGTTGCACTGATGTTCAATTAAGCATTAAGCTGGATGCAACTACGAACTGATGCATCAGCTTGAACATAAAATACGCGAATAAAGTAGTCACAAAAACAATTAAACCAGTGTTGCACTGATGTTCAATTAAGCATTAAGCTGGATGTAAATACGCACTGATGCATCAGTGAGTAAACTAGTCACTAGTTGGAAGCAATTACGATAGTCTACGTGCAGATCGCCAAATTAAAGATGTAGATGTACAACTGAAATGGATGGTACACATGAAGTTCATGACAAAAGATAAAAATACGTAGGAAGGCATAAACAGATATATTTATGCTTTCCTAAAGCATAAATCTGTTGGAGCAGATATATATTAAATGCATAAATAACGCTATGTTCTTATTTCAGTAAACCTGATGTACACGGTGCTGTGTTGAAGTATTACCTTGAAAGAAACCAACTAATTCTGAAGTCTCTAAAGAAACCGTCGACATGCTATAAAAGCCAACGTATATTTTATAGGATAATATGTAAGGAAAATGTAGAATATGCAGAAGTGATCGAAGGGTAACATAATTCATAAGATAACCACAAGATAAAAATATGACCTTTGAAATCAAAACTCCATCGGCTTTAAAGTGATATTAATGATACGCGTTAAAAAAGGGTTTCAGAATACTAGCATTCAGAATGGACCTCTAGAATATGTGTGTGTTTTATTTTATGGCAACCACACGTCGGGCTATTTGCCGTGTACACCGAGAGGAATCGAACCTCTGATTTCATCGTTGTAAATTCGTAGAGTTACCACTGTCTCACCGGGGGACAACCTCTAGAGAAAAACACGTCTTCTTGATTTCTCTACTGAAAGCATAATGTACTGTTTATTTCAAACCACACTATAAACATGATTAGACAATACAATGTATTTTCGTCATGTAGCTTTTTCTTTTTTTATTCGAATGTACAGTTGTTGTCTGCGCCAACAAATTAAATGTATATTATCATATAAAGTGTAAAAACTACCTGTAGCATCCGGGGTATTATTCCTTTAACCCTTATATTACCGACTTTTTTAATGCCGTTCTTCCCCCCCCCCCCCCAGTGGTACAGTTGTATGTCTGCGGACCTACAACGCTAGAAATCGGGTTTCGATACCCGTGGTGGCCAGAGCACAGATAGCCCATTGTGTAGCTTTGTGCTTAACTTCAAACAAAAATATACCAATAGAATCCACATAGTGCATCTTATTGAGGTTTTTTTTCTTCTTCCTTTTAAACTCTCAGAAAGGAACAAAAAATTTGGTAAAATAATTTTAGTTTAAAATGCACAGTAATTAGTGGGATTAATTGGAATATTAATTATTTATCTTTTCAAATTTACTTGCGTGATTATGAATCCTGTAATCAACAATGTGATGGACCCACAAGCACCTCAGTACAGGAATATTTTAGAAACTTGAGTTTTAAAAACCTGTGAAGCAGGTAATTCTAGGCTTAAATTGAAAATATCTGGCATGTGGATAATTACTCTTCGGTTGTCGTGATTTAAAATTATACATCTTTCTTCTTGACATATAAATGGTACACTATAAAACCCCGAATAATCTTAAAAGTATTTTTCTATCTTCGCTTAAGCCGCTGTTGTAACCTCACTACCCCCTTTTAAAACTAAGTCCTATAACATTTGTTTCAACAATATATGCGAGTACGTGTATCGAGATCTAATTTGTATGTTACATGTGTATCGAGATCTAATTTGTATGTTACATGTGTATCGAGATCTAATTTATATGTTACACAAGTGACTTAATCATTGAACAAAGCAATATTTTTTAGGGAAACAAATACATCTATTATTCTTGTATTAGTGGTTGAGTCGAGACATGTTTTGCTAATTATGCAATTTTTTATTCATCATATGTAGATATAGAAGGAAACATTGCGAATTCCATTCATGTTCTTCTGGATTTCGACGTAAATTTCTGGGGGCATCAAGAATTGGGCTCATTCATTAATTATAATGGATATAGAAAAAGAAAATCTTACTCATTTCAATGTTTAGAACTAAAATAGTTTAGAATTAAACATAAGACAGTAGAGCATAATTCTGTTTTGTAGAACAAAAGTTATGTTAAATTTTAATTACAGCTTGTACAGTCAGTAAGATTTGTAGTTAGAACAGGTACGACGTTTCGATCACTGGTGCGATCATTGTCAAGTACTTTACTGATATACACATACAATTCTTACTTGCTGTAAAAGCTGTAACTTGTAATAAAAATATACTTAATCAATAAGTAAACTCAAAACGAAACTAAAAATTATGTTTGTTTATTCTTAAGCATAAAGCCACACAATAGGCCTTCTGTTCTATCCCCATCACAGGTATTAAAACTGGGATTTTAACGTTATAACCATTCAGACTTATCGATGAGCCACTGAGTGGGGGGGGGGGATAACAAAAAATGATAGCCCTATAGAGTGCTTAAAGATTTGTTTCAAATGAGTTTAATGACTGTCTGGCTCCGCTTCAACTTTGTTTTTTTATAATAAAAACACCAACACTTATGCTCTTTATAAATAAAAATGGCAGGATAAAGAGTTTAATCACGCATTGCATGACCTTATCTTTGGGGTTTAATATTGCTTTTGGACCATTTCGTGACGATCCACTCGTTAAAACGCCAGTTTCAGATACTTTCATCAATCACTGAAAAAAAAAACTTTTTGACTAGAATTCAGCAGAATACTTTTTTTTCTCCCTTGACAAGAAGTGCTTTCTTATCTTCATTATTTCAAGCAGACAGATGATGATTTGTGGTAGCATGGTACCCGAAAAAAAACTCAATATCAAATCAGGTGGAAATAACTAGTTATACATTTTTCTCCACGAAGGCGCTGATTCCACGTATATTTTGTAAAGGGGTTTTTTGATTTAGTCGTTATAGCTGTTCTTAGATAAATAACAAAAAAACAACAACAATCAAAGTGTTTTAAAAATAACATTAGTAAAAGTATAGAGTAACAGGTGTTAGACAGTAATACTCACGAAGGTATCAAGATAACTGGCAGTGGAGATGAACATCGCCAATTGAGCATTAAGAAGACACTGTTGGTGAACCATCTAATACCATACCTAAAATCAGAACCAAGAGTAATTTCTGTTATTGTTGTATTCAAAAGCTGGACTTAAAAAATAAAAAACAACAAATAAGCGATATGTTAATTTTGGCAACAAATAAAACCGTATTAAAGACGTAAATATAATTCTTACAAAGTGATGCATATAATAAGATCTAATTATTAAAAAGTGATGCATATAATAAGATCTAATTATTAAAAAGTGATGCATATAATAAGATCTAACTCTAACAATGTGATGCATATAATAAGATCTAACTCTTAAAAAGTGATGCATGTAATAAGATCTAACTCTTACAAAGTGATGCATATAATAAGATATAATTCTTACAAAGTGATGCATATAATAAGATCTAACTCTAACAATGTGATGCATATAATAAGATCTAACTCTTACAAAGCGATGCATATAATAAGATATAATTCTTACAAAGTGATGCATATAATAAGATCTAACTCTAACAATGTGATGCATGTAATAAGATCTAACTCTAACAATGTGATGCATATAATAAGATCTAACTCTAACAATGTGATGCATATAATAAGATCTAACTCTAACAATGTGATGCATATAATAAGATCTAATTCTTACAAAGTGATGCATATAATAAGATCTAATTCTAACAATGTGATGCATATAATAAGATCTAACTCTAACAATGTGATGCATATAATAAGATCTAACTCTAACAATGTGATGCATATAATAAGATCTTGATGTTGTGGTTTACTATAAACTGGTAAAAATGAGGTTTACGAAAAGCGACAACATTATTGTAACATGTGTTTCATTTATTGAAACTTCCAGAAAAGAAAGTTAGTTATTGTAATGAGTTATTTTGAAGTAAGTTATGAGAAGTTACATTTGCTTAGATAATTTTCCCTACATAATAAAATGACGTGTGGTTGTAATTTGATGATTTCTATGATTCTTTGAAACACTATGACCATTAAAAAATGTAAATACCGCACTTAGATTTGTTTCGGCCCCTCAGTGGAACAGCGGTATGTCTGCGGAGCTACAACGCTAGAAACTGGGTTTCGATACCCGTGGTGGGCAGAGCACAGATATCCCATTGTGTAGCTTTGTGCTTAATTCCAAACAAACAATAGATTTGTTTCGAGCTTAAAACAAGCAAAAATATACAGTCTCTCCCAAAACCTAATATTGTATTATCAGCCATGTCAGGTAGTTTATGTTCTCAAGTTCACCATATTTTCTGATACCTACTAGTTTCTTGACAAAATACTATAAACAATATATGTGAGACGAGTTTCAAGTGGTAAGATCACGTGACTAAGTTCTTGTGGTCCGGCGGCCATTGAATTTTTTTTTTCCTATTATTCCTGTAAACTCCCAGTGGAGCATAGGGCCGCAACAACACCTTGCCAACGGAAGGTGTTGTT
>NW_013666175.1:253388-267988 GCF_000517525.1 Limulus polyphemus | reverse complement strand
CCAAATTAAAGTAAAACATAGATGCCTTCAAATATTATAGAATCTGCATAATATACTTCTCTCGTCCAAATTAAAGTAAAACATAGATGCCTTCAAATATTATAGAATCTGCATAATATACTTCTCTCGTCCAAATTAAAGTAAAACATAGATGCCTTCAAATATTATAGAATCTGCATAATATACTTCTCTCGTCCAAATTAAAGTAAAACATAGATGCCTTCAAATATTATAGAATCTGCATAATATACTTCTCTCGTCCAAATTAAAGTAAAACATAGATGCCTTCAAATATTATAGAATTTGTATTTATACTAGCTTTATTTTGTTCCAGAGAAATGCTAAAGACAGTATATAATCAGTTTGTATTTATACATAAATACATAAATGTTTAGCAGGTTTGGACAGAGCTTGTTAGCACGATAACTTACACCGAATTTATTTGCTGTTTTAAAACCAAATTTACTGGGTAGTAAATTATACAGTATAGGTTGCAGTTAGGAACTCGTTATCAGATGGAAATTCGGAAACAACTACTAACTGACATCTTGCGTTAAACATTACAAAGAAAAGCATAAAAAGTGTATCGCTACAGCAATAAGCGTTTTCATTATTAACACTCCGCATATTTATATACCTGTTTAATCTGTATTGGGATAGGAATGAAATATTGTGACAACTACACACTGAATACTCTGAGAGAAATGTTTGATTTAAATTACTTAATGGTGTGGATTTGTAAAATATAGATGAAACATTGCTGTGTGGATGTTTAAAACGTTGCTGTGTGGATGAATAAAACATTGCTGTATGGATGTATAAAACATTGCTGTATGGATGTATAGAACATTGCTCTATGGATGAACAAAACATTGCTCTATGGATGTATAAAACATTGCTCTATGGATGAATAAAACATTGCTCTATGGATGTATAAAACATTGCTCTATGGATGTATAAAACATTGCTCTATGGATGTATAAAACATTGCTGTGTGGATGTATAAAACATTGCTGTATGGATGTATAAAACATTGCTCTATGGATGTATAAAACATTGCTCTATGAATGATGTATAAAACATTGCTCTATGGATGTATAAAACATTGCTCTATGGATGTATAAAACATTGCTCTATGGATGAACAAAACATTGCTCTATGGATGTATAAAACATTGCTCTATGGATATATAAAACATTGCTCTATGGATGAATAAAACATTGCTGTGTGGATGTATAAAACATTGCTCTATGGATGTTTAAAACATTGCTCTATGGATGAATAAAACATTGCTCTATGAATGTATAAATCACTTTTGTATGAATGTATAAAACACTACTATATGGATACATAAAATATTATTAATAAACATTACTATATGATTGTGTAAAATATTGCTGTATGGATGTATAAAACATTACTGTATTGATGTATAAGACATTGCTGTATGGATGTATAAAACATTATTGTCAAGGTAATGATTATGATATGAAATTGAATATGGAATAAGACAATTCGAAGTAAAGTTTCAGTTAAAAAAGCCAAGTAAAAGCAAACTAAAAAGAAAAGACAAAAAATAATTATCGAGACAGATGGACTAGGGATGCTTAGAAAAAACTGACAAAAACAAATAGAAAAATATTTCAGAAAAGAAAGTTCACAGGTGAAGATAATTTATGTAGCAGGTCCCTGTTTGAATAATGACTCAATGTCTGAATATTGATTGTTTCAAAGTTTAATGGTGAAGGAGATTAATGTAGCAGGACCCTGTTTGAATAATGACTCAATGTCTGAATACTGATAGTTTCAAAGTTTAATGGTGAAGGGGATTAATGTAGCAGATTCCTGTTTGAATAATGACTCAATGTCTGAATATTCATAGTTTCAAAGTTTAATGGTGTAGGGGATTAATGTAGTATGTTCCTGTTTGAATAATGACTCAATGTCTGAATATTGATTGTTTCAAAGTTTAATGGTGAAGGGGATTAATGTAGCAGGTTCCTGTTTGAATAATGACTCAATGTCTGAATATTCATAGTTTCAAAGTTTACAGGTGAAGGAGATTAATTACTCAACTTCTGAATATTTCTAGTTTGAGAGTTTACAGGTGGAAGAGATAGCTGTTTAAATAATGATTCAACGTCTGAATATTTCTTGTTTCAGAGTCAGTGGAAACAATGTCAATCATATCTCTAAATATTGAAAAACGCGGATAACTATTAGATAGTTTGGTCCGAAACCTCGGAAAGGACAGTTATTTTATGACACTGAACGTTTATGTGTTTGGCTTCACTACTTTGCACTACCTACGTACAGACTGCGAAAGCACTAAACAGTAGTCATGGGTTATACAGTTGTGTTACTAACCCTGATGAAGCTGCTAAGGCAAAACGTTGGCTAAAGTATTTTTTGTTTGTTTGTTTGTAATTAAGCACAAAGCTACACAATGGGCTATTTGTACTCTGCCCACCACGGGTATCGAAACCCGGATTAAAGTATAACATTTGTTATATATATCTGGAGAATAAAGGTTGTTTTTTTCTAAACTTTTTTATCAAAATGTGTACATCCTCCAATATGTACTACAAAATTTGAAAGACATACGTACTCGTACTGTAATGCTGCTTGATGTAATAACCAGGGTAATTTGATTGTAAAGTGAAATTCACACTTCGTGGGTTATACGATATTTAATGGTTAAAGAACGATTTCTGTAGAAGTAATCAACGTACCCACTGGGGCGGAAATCAGAGACACACAACTCTTGATTTAATATCTGTACAACGACGAAGGATTCAGTCCCATTACACTTATGATTAGTGAGCTAAGTTCTTTAAAAAAAAATTATCAATGCACAAACAACGACTCAGAATGGTAACATGAACAGTGTAATGTATGTTTGGTGATATAGGGGTCAAAATTGTACTAGATATAACTTAAAGCCTGAAAACTGGTGGACATCGGTTGTTTAAACAGCCTTTGCATGTTTGTATGAACTATATATTATGATAATTAAACGTATTTTTGTTCTCATTCCACGTGTGTTTGTCCTACTGGTGAAAATAATCATTCATACTAGAACGCAGCGCAGTCAAGTGAAAATACCATGAATAAGAGGCAAAAAAAAAAGGCCAATTAGTTGAAAAAACTTCTTTACGATTCTCACCTTAGAATATAGTATCAAAGAGTTGAATTTTCGAAAATAATTTAATAAAGAGACAAAGAGAACAAAGCTACACAATGGGCTATATTTGCTATCTCCACCACGGGTATCGAAACCCGGTTTCTAGCGTTGTAAGCCCGCAGACATACCGCTGTGCCACTGGGGGGCAAGAGACTGATGAAGCAAAGTACATTCAAGTACTATTGAAGCAGTATGTACTATGATTTTTTTTGTGAAAACACACACACGAGGGCCTATTTCACACTAAAATGCTTCTATATTGCGATATTGCGAGGGTGCCCTTTCACATTGGGAAGTACTTCTCATGATGAGGTTTACCATCAGTTTGTCTGACGTTTCAGGGTCATGGTCTTTGTTCATGAATCTTTATTGTGATTGTAACTTCTCTGTCTGTGTGCAGAAACGAGCATCAGAGCACTGAGGTTATAGCGCCAGTATAATTTATGAACAATAAAGTCCTTCGTACAGTTTTATTATGGACAAAACTGTGATGTTTTTAAACGTTATTCATGACTTCAATTGTGTATATTGGTGGGTGTTCATGAAGTCTTGAAAATTTGCATGCTTTAAAAGTTCCTTGTGATCTATAACAATCGATAGCGATTTTTTTTAAGCAGACTAAAAAAAAAAACACCTCCTCCCCGAAAAAAAGTGTGGGGTTTTATTCCATCTAGCGTGTGCAAAATGTTACATTAAGAGTTACATTTATCGAACGGGAATAACCTGCTTCTTGATTTATGGTGCATCGTATGGCTCAATTTTTTGGGCTATTTTTGTTTGACCAAATACTCTTACGGTCAACCATCGGCTCAAGAGAACACTTTTTTTGGGAGGGGGAATCGGGATGATTCCACAGGCTGGACACGCTAACCACTTAGCCACGCCCGGCCACTCATATCATATATGAAACACTTTAATAATCAGGTTATTATCTATAATATGATTGAAAACCAATGCCATGTGCAGAACGTGGGGTGTTTGTAATTAAGTGTGATTTCTGATACTATATTAATTTCTATCGTTAGATTCTAAACTCTAAAAATAAAACGTTCGTGGTTCAATTGAAGCATAATTCTATATACATATTATCCTTTCTTAGAGCAAGCATAAATACAACTTATAGAAGAAGTAAAAATTTTTTTCCAGAGAAATACTAAAGGCAGTATATAATCAGAGGAAAGAATAAATGGAGCTGTGTGAAGAAAGCAGATTTTCGTCATGAAAGAATACGTGGAGCTGTGTGAAGAAAGCAGATTTCGTCAGGAAAGACTGTGGAGCTGTGTGAAGAAAGCAGACTTTCGTCAGGAAAGAATAAATGGAGCTGTGTGAAGAAAGCAGATTTTCGTCATGAAAGAATACGTGGAGCTGTGTGAAGAAAGCTGACTTTCGTCAGGAAAGACTGTGGAGCTGAACGAAGGAAGTAACGATGCGTGCAGGAGACTCGGATACTTTTTTTTGTTTCATATCTTGAGTTTTGGTCACCATGACAACACTGGCATCCTTGTGAACAGCTCGTACGACGTACCTAAAAAGTGTATTGTGTTTTATAAAAAAATAAATAAACAAAAAAATATTACTATTCCGTGATTATATACAAGCAATACATTACTTCTGTGTATGGTAATGTAAACCAAAATGCAATTTTAAATAATATATGTTGAACTTGTCATCACGAGACAATAACAATAGTAAATACTTCTTATTTCTAATTAACAATATTAGTAAAGACATATTTACAATAAGAAAGTGTAAAAGTATCCTGCGAGAAAGTAGGATCAGAACAATTAGAAGTTTATACTATGTATGAAAATCCTGCAACATTATTACAATAACAAGGATCAGTAGGGTCAGTGAAATGTCAAGGATATACTGTCTATCAGTCCTGTAGGATCAGGGAAATGACAAGGCTATACTGTCTATCAAAGTCCTGTAGCATCAGTGAAATGACAAGAATATCCTGTCTATCAGTTCCTGTAGGATCATTGAAATGACAAGGATATACTGGCTATCAAAGTCCTGTAGGATCAGTGAAATGACGAGGCTATACTATCTATCAAAGTCCTGTAGGATCATTGAAATGACAAGAATATCCTGTCTATCAGTTCCTGTAGGATCATTGAAATGACAAGGATATACTCTCTATCAAAGTCCTGTAGCATCAGTGAAATGACAAGGCTATACTGTCTAACAAAGTCCTGCAGCATCAGTGAAATGACAAGGATATACTGTCTATCAAAGTCCTGTAGGATAAATGAAATGATAAGGATATACCGTCTATCAAAGTACTTTAGGATCAGCACAAGAATAAGGATACTGTATATTAAAGCCATTTAACATCAGCACAATGATAAAGATATATTGTATATCAAAGCCACTTAGGATCAGCACAATGACAAGGATACACTGTCGAACAAAATCCTTTAGGATCAGTACCGTGACAGAGATATATTGTTTATCAAATTCCTATAGGATTACTACTATGGCAGGAATATACTGTTTATCAAAATCCTGTAGGATCACTGCTATGACAGGAATATACTGTTTATCAAAATCCTGTGGGATCACTGCTTTGTCATCCAAAGTCCTGTAGAATCACTATTGTCTATCAAATTACTGTAGGATCAGTACTATTAGAGGACCATATTCTGACAGGGATGTACTGTCTATCAAAGTTCTGTAGGATCAGTACTTTGACAGGCATATACTGTTTATCAAAGTTCTTTAAGAACAGGTATATATTATCTATCAGAGTCATTTGGGATCAGTACTATGACAAGGATGCACTGTCTATCAGAGTTCTGTAAGATCAGTACATGGCAGGGATATACTTTCTACTAAAGTCCTGTACGATCAGTAGTGTGTCAGGGATATGTTGTATACCAAAGTTCTCTATGATCAGCACAATGACAAAGATATACTTTCTATTCAAATCCTTCCAGTTCGCAGGCTACAAGAAAACTTTGCTTAACTTGTATCTTTTCCTTCTACAATCAAGTGATTACAATCTGGTTGAATAATTCACGTAATTGCTATTTTCTGTGTACATCCTTCAATCACTTCGTCTGTTTTTGCTGAATTTACACACACGTATAAATATTTCTATGTATAAGATGATGCAGACTTTCAAATGAATACATTCATACTGATGTATTGTATTTAATAATGAGGCCTCCAGTAATGAAAGTTTTGTTGCACAAACCAATAGAGGAAATGTAAATAAAAACTGAAAAAAAAAATTAGAACAATTGTATCTATAAGCTGTAATTGCGGAGAATATACATACGTTAAAAACATTTAGATTTTTATTAGAACGCTTGTTTGTGTTGTTTATTTGGAATTAAGCACAAAGCTACACAATGGGCTATCTGTGAACTACCTACCACAGTTTCTAGTGTTGTAAGTCCGCAGACATACCGCTGTGCCACAGGGGGGCAAAAAGAGAGAGATAAAGAGTTTGTTTGTTTGTAGTTGAGCTCAAACGTACATAATGGGCTATATGTGCTCTGCCCACCACGAGTATCTAAACCCGGTTGCTAACAGTGTAAGTCCGCAGACATACCGTTGTGCCACTGGGGGGCTATGAACGATGGGAATGCACGAGTTTACAAAATCTAGAATAGAAAGAAGTAATGTGCGTTTTTGTAATGTAACGCTCTTTGTCTAAGGGGAACATAAAAGCAGCCATTGTTGTAAAAGACTAAGGGAAGCCAGTAACTCTATAAAGAAGTAACAGGTATTTCTGCACAGAGTAAAAATGATTTTGAGAATTTGCCCCACTGCCTCCAGATGTTGAAAAACACAAGAAAGTTGAGATGTACCCTTACTATTGCCCATCAGTAAATGTCTTGCAAGGTAATTTGTTCGTGTTAATAAGAGCTGTTGACTCTGTACATTTCTCTTTAATTATGAGGAGTGCCATAGTACCTTCTTGCATACCTTTGTCTGAAGCCTTCAACAAAATCCACCAAGTGTAGAACTAAGTTAAAACATTGCCTCATCATTCAAGGTGCGGATTGAGTAAGACTTTATTCTGGCTGGACATAAAGCCAACGCTAATGACTCCCTTTACCATATATTCTACCTTCAACTTTACTATAACTTGAAAGTTAAGAAGTGTAGAGCACGTGCTGTTTTGGACCTCGTTTTTTTTTTCTAACAGTGGGAGGTGGGACCCTGCATTTAACTAGAGTATAAATTTTCTCGTAAATTCTCTTTCAGCCGACATGGCCGTCTCACGTGTGTCAAAATAACACAATATGTATACCAGGGAAGGCACCGTTTCTGAAGTCGAATTAATGTGGACAGCGCCTAATAAAATGACAGGTAACGATACTGTGCAGACAGAAAAAAAATATCTGTGTATTATTTTCCCCAGCAATTCAAACACTTTCCCAATTAACGTTCCAGACAAATTTCAATTTGTGAATGTCCAAGTTCTTTGGAACCCACTCACCGCCTATTCCCTCCCCCTCCTCCCGCAACTTCTCAGAGCTCCCTGTTTTTCTTGTTGTTAATAAATTATTCAGTGCCTAACAAGAGAGAGGAACGCCTATCCAATTTTATAGTTTGGATAATACGCAAGATATGTTCGTGACAAGAACGCTAGTTGTTATTTAGGAGACGTGTAAGTTAACAACAAGATAAGTAACGACGTCACAACTGAAATAAACGTCAGTCAAAGAACAGACAAGTTACAGCCTTACAATCTTTACGCAACGACACAGACAACAACCCTATAATACTCGCACAACGACAAGTATTACAGCTCTACAATCTTCACACAACGATACGGATTACAGCCTTACAGTCTTTTCATAACGACTGAAGGTTGACATTTGGAATCTCTTTGCGTTGTTTTTGATTGAACTGATACTAAAGACGTGAACTTCATTCGTGCGTGGCTGGTGTTTTCCTGAATGAAGTAATTTAGATGCGACAGTCTGTCAACAGCTTCAACTGTGTTCTTGTTTTAAAGAAAAGTTGGTTAGACATAGAATTTTCAGTTTGTATTTATACTAGCTTTAAAAACTCTAGAATTCATGGTTCTATCCCCGCAGCGGACGATAAACCATTGTGCACCTTTCCTCTAAAACAATCACTCAATAATATTTTCTGTCTAAGGTAATAAAATGTATAAAACTATGATATTTTAATTCAGGCGAATTTGATCTACAGTTTTATATATATATATATTCATATCAGCTTTGGACTTTTGAAACACACCATGTAAATAATATTGATATTCCGTGAAGTGATAAGTCAGTAATGATATTTCATGAAGGATACACAGGTTACACACATCTACTTAGAAATCCCATAAGCTTATAATGTTAACCCCTTTTAGCTTGGGATTTTTCTTAAAGATTCCACACTAAAACCTGCATTCCT
Source organism: Limulus polyphemus (assembly GCF_000517525.1). NCBI lineage: Eukaryota > Metazoa > Arthropoda > Merostomata > Xiphosura > Limulidae > Limulus > Limulus polyphemus. The sequence goes on along the minus strand of NW_013666175.1, from coordinate 259,416 downwards.
TAGTATTAAATAGTTCGTATAATCTTTAAAATATACGAATCCTATGCTACGTACTTATTTCCATCATAGAGGAGTTTAGCTCCGACCAAAGCACATGTTCTCCTTATTCCAATTGTGGAGTCCCATCTGCGCACGTTTGTCAATGCACAGTCCCGGGAGTCTTTATCAAATATTTTCAAAAATCTACTATTACTTTTGGTTAGTTCTATTGGATACAAGTAGTTACAAAACTAGTATAATTTTAGTTCAGAGTTAACGCTTGACTTTTTTGGCCTCGTAGGTCACCAGGGAAGTTTCCATGGGCCATAATGACAAAAATAAGCCTTACTGATACAACTGAAACGTTTAAATTAAAAAAAGAAAGAAATTAGCATTTATAACTAAACGGTAAATTCAAAGTGCCCACAGTGGCTCAGCGGTAAATCTGACGGCTTATAACACTCAAACCGGGTTTCAATATCGGTGATGGGCACAGTACAAATAGCCCATTGTGTAGCTGTGTGCTTAACAACAAACACAGTCCATTTAATCGATCGCTAACTTCCTCTCCTTGTGTCAGGGTGATTCAAACAGGTGCAAATCGGTTATTAAGCTAGATGTGTTGCTGCAGGGTCCCCGAATGTGTTCTGTTTCAAAAGCAAATGAAACCAGAATTAAGAGTAACAAATATTTTTATTTATTTCTTTTGAAGTTCATATGGCATGCTGTGTTGTAGCCAACAGAGTGCATAAATCTTCTCGTGATTCATGGCATACGCACGTTTTACTGACGTCACTACAGTACAAATTGCAACGTTAAGCGTCCCTTATGTGAGGTCGTTTTAGTGTCTACTGACTGACTGACAGACAACAAACTACTATATAGTAATGCGAATGATTAAAACAGGTGACTCCTTTAGGCGGCCTTCGGCCTCCTTTCGGGGAAATTACTTCCCGGTGACTAAAAAAAGAAAAATAACGCCAGCCAAACCTTGAGAAAGAGACAGCCTCCAGAACCACAAACACAAGCATCGCGTATACTTAACGACCACAGATTTATGAAAGTGTTCTAATTTTTCGTCTAGAGATTATTATCTTCAAATGAGAGAAATTTAAAAATTTGAACATGCTAGCTAAAAACACAAGTGGTTTTTTTTTAGAAATCATGCATTTTCGTAATTCTAATTCACTTTCTTATAAATGCCCCACCAGTCGATAATTCGGTAAATTATGTTTTCATACGATGAATTTAACCTTCAGATAAACACGTCAGAGATACATTAATTATATCACACACACTTTAATTACTTCAAATTCAAACGTTTATTTTTAGAATATAGAATTAGGTTATTTGTAATTCATAGCATGTTTCAATATAAGAGCTAGGGTTATATAGTTTTTTTTTATAAAACTGTATATTAATCATAATGTAACAAACGTATTTACTTTACATCGAAAATATTATTAACCAAATTTTATAATAATGAAAAAATCGTTATTCAAGCAGATTTGGCTTTTTGTTAGAAAGATGAAAGTATTTTGATTTGGCTTTATGTTTCAGTTTCGCTCATTTCTTAACCACCAGTTTGAAAATCATTGGGTGTTATGATATATTTATTCATAGTTTCAGTTATTGATAACATTTACTAAAATTGAAACGTACGCCATAAAGTGACAAACATACGTTTGCCGATGGCTTACTTAATTCAATATCAACTTTTCAGTAAGCTTTGTTTGTTTTGGAATTTTGCGCAAAGCTACACGAGGGCTATCTGCGCTAGCCGTCCCTAATTTATCAGTGTAAGACTAGAGGGAAGGCAGCTAGTCATCACCACCCACCGCCAACTCTTGGGCTACTCTTTTACCAACGAATAGTGGGACTGACCGTCATTTTATAACGCCCCCACGGCTGAAAGGGCGAGCATGTTTGGTGGGATGCGGATTCGAACCCGCGACCCTCAGATTGTGAGTCGAGCGCCTTATCCACCTGGCCATGCTGGGCCTTCAGTAAGCTGAATACATTTGCGACAGAAAGTCCATCATTGACTACATTTGTTTCAACTGTCCCTATACATATTTTGATAGAAAAATTGTTTAATTCTGTCCAAAGTATGAAACTAGCGTCTCAAACTAAAATATGTATTTGAAACTATTCTCAACTTTAAATCCATGTTCGCAGCTTTACTTTTATGTACAAAGAAACTGGCTCCCATAAAAAAATTTCGGAAAAATATCCTTTATTGAATTATGTTCATTTCCGTGTTTCAACCTGAAGATGTAACAGTCACGTGTTCACAAAACTTTCTTTGGTTAACCAGCAAATTGGCTGTCCATATTTAACTACTCTCTGAGTCCCAGATGGGTTTACTGGTGTTTTTATTTCTCTAACACAGTACCGAGAAAACTGGTAAACAATACAGCAACAGTAATTTTTTCCCGGGGGCTAAATCTTTAAATTATCCATGGTCGTTTTCCTAACGCAAAAAGCACTCTAGCCGTGTATCATTAGCTTCCGCATCAGCTTTTATTTAGATGAATTGGTTTTGTTCTCTTGGGAACGTAATTTCTGTCAGGTTTCATTCTAAGCAACCAGAGGAGACATGCTGCGTAATTTCAGATAAGACTTAGAAGCAGCTTAAAGTGTGTTGTGTTTATATTCCCCAAGTTCATCCTGATACGCCACTGAAGAGCTTTTCTCGCCAGGGTAAATATGGTGGGCTTTCGCTAAAAATACAAACTTGACGTGAGTTTATTTACTCGCTGAAACGACATGAGATAATAAGCCAGGTCCTTAGGTAATAATAAAGATGTTTTGTTTTTGTTGTTGTTGTTGTTTTGAGTACAGGAACTCTAATTTTTTTTTTTTTTACTAATTTTCAAAATGTCAACCGCAGTAAAGTCTTGAAAACAAAAACAGTTATTTACTTTATTTTGAAAGTAATAACACAGATGAGTGTCTTTGTCTGAACTTCAAAATCACGAAAAATAAATAAAAATCTAGGTCATGATAGTAAAAACTGGTTTAATTAGTAAACGTTTAGTTGAAAGATCTTCTCGCAACGATAACACAGAAATTAATTCTTAAACATTGAAGGTTAATGCATTAAGTAATAATGCCACTTTCTACAATGGTTCTAAGAATTTAGAACACTAAATTCTTACATTAATTTTGAAATATTTTACTTATATTGCTAATGTGTTCTATTACTTTAAAAGTATTAATCCCACACATTCTGGTAAATTTGTCATTAGCTAGGAGCATGGATAGTAGAAATTAAGGAAAATGCAATCATTATATATTGGAAAGTTGTACAGAAGTTTAAGAGATAAAATAGTATATATGCAAAAATATTTTGTGGAGAAATGCCAATCAAAACAAATATGCAATATGGATAAGGATTTTATCTGCAAATACCTAACTCATAAGGATGGTATCACATTGATTTCTAGAGATAATATTGACTTAAGAAGGAAACGTGTCACTGGTTTTCAAACATGACTCTACGTCTTACAAAGAAGATGTATAACTGTTAAGTATATCTAACCAAAAACATCTTAGGTGTGAAAAAAAAAGGTGCGGCCTAGCTTACCAATAAATGAATACTTGCTGTGAAATACTTATCAATGCTATAAGTGTAGTTACCAGCTTGTCCGCCAATTTTTGTTTCTTTCCTTTAAGTCGCACGATCAATCCTTTTTCTGGCCGCACATTTTTTTTCACACGTAAGGTGTTTTTGATTAGATATCATAACTTTTTGTCAGTACACACCAATAAACCACAGCAAGTAAGAAAGTGACATTCGATAGTAACCAGTATTAGCTTTAGGATCGCAACGGTATTATTCGGAACAGATCTATACTTTACAGAACCAACCAGATATTTTGAATATATGGTGGTAGTTTTCCTCTCTAAAACCGTGTTAATAACGTACTTTTTAGTAATGCCATGGAATATAGATTAACAGATTCTTGTCATCACCCACATGCATTCGGTACAGCGGTATCAAACATCATTATTTACACGCTAATTGCTTAAGCTAATATCAAGTGATGCTAAACGCTCTTTAATTAGCATTTCATAAAATGTAGTAAAAGTTGGCAATGAATAATAAATAACAGCCGTCAACCCATATGATCCAAATTCGAGCTAGAAACTGTTAATCTAGTTTGTTTGGCCTAACCAATACTTGTGTATCTGCACGTTCTTTCACCTTGTAGTTTTACTGCTCTTAATTAGCCGTCTCGAATTCGAATGACAAAAATAAAAAATTTCCTTAGGTGAAGCTGTAGTAAAAATTTTAAGACTGATAGCTCACGTGACTTTTTTGCGTAGGCGTGCGCAAAAAGTTTGGTCAAATTTGAGAGGTTTTGTTAAATAACTTTGCACATGTGGCTTATAGTTAGACCAAATTTGACACCTAATTGTATGTTGTATAGGTCTATCAGGGTACTGAGTTTAAAAACAAATCCATAAAGTAAACATGTTTTTTTTTATTAAATAAAGTTTCCGTACTTTCGATGTGAACAAAAAACGAAAAAAAAATTTAATCCAAAATTGGAGATTTTATATCTCATTTATTTCTTTATGTATTGCCTTGAAATTTGGTAGGTGAAGTAATAGTCCAGTAGAGCACACTTACTGATAATATGTGATAGTGGGGAGTACATCAGTCCTAGTTACATAAAGTGGAAAATCGCTAAACTATCACTTCTGTTAATAACACATAGGGTGTCCTGCAAGTTGTTTTGGCTGCACGACACACTACCGTGTGTCTTGATGGAGAAACACATAGAATAAACTAATATAAATTCATTAATAAAATTAATTAAAAAAAGGATTCCTGTCAATTATGAGATATATGATACACATTACGAAATGCAATAATGTGTCGATACAAATATGAGACTAAACATAAGATGGCACTGATAGTTAACTATAAGATTTACAATATGTTGCTAAAGGTGCCCACTCAGTTAGTAGTCTGATTAATAAGATGCCACTCCATATATTCAGTCACCTAAAAAGGTCACAGTAAGATGTCAATCAATGTGTCCAGTTTGTTATTAAACTTGTTCTTTTTTTATCCCGTTTCTACAAGACAAACGATATAAAATCTGATAAGTCTACTTTTGTTATGTACGTCAATATATTTGTGTTACATAGCTAAAGCTTCGTTAAAAAAATGTCATTCTATAGATATGCATGAGAGGATTAAATATACTTTAAAACCAATCCTTCATATTAAAGCGTACTTAATGTTCTAGACATATTCTTGAAATACACAGATTAAATAAATATCCGTACCTGCTCGATTTCCTAGTATGAAACAGATTTTTGTTATGAAAGAAGAAGTGAAGCTGTGTGAAGAAAGCAGACTTTCGTTAGGAAAGAATAAATGGAGCTGTGTGAAGAAAGCAGACTTTCGTCAGGAAAGAATAAATGGAGCTGTGTGAAGAAAGCAGATTTTCGTCAAAGCCATCGAAAAACCTAGATTTATTCAGATAATTTGGGTAGCAATGGATTTGCATAAAGGGGCGTACTAAGGCTTTAAATGTTTCCTCTGTATTCAAAACCTGAATTATACTAGCAATATGAAATCAAGAAGTTTATTTATTCAGTGACAGCCGTACGAGCCCCCTCCCCACCAGTGACACAGCGGCATGTCTGCGAACTTACAACGCTAGAAACCGGAATTCGATACCCGTGAAGAGCAGAGCACAGATAGCCCATTGTGTAGCTTTGTGCTTAACTTAAAAAAAAACAGCCGTACGAGATTACGACCCAAGAAGCATAAACTGAATTTCCTTACAGTACCCAGTGCCCACATTTCCCTTCTGATATTTCAATGGCCAGGCCCGGCATGGCCAGGTGGTTAGGACCTCGGCATGGCCAGGTGGTTAGGGCCCGGCATGGCCAGGTGGTTAGGGCGCTCGACTCGTAATCTGAGGGTTGCGGGTTCGAATCCCCGTACACACCAAACATGCCAACCTCCGCCTTTGCCTAGGTCCCAAGTCCAGGATGAGAAAGGGGGAGGGTTGGGCGCGGGGCT
>NW_013666175.1:238233-252495 GCF_000517525.1 Limulus polyphemus | reverse complement strand
ATGTTTTACTTTAATTTGGACGAGAGAAGTATATTATGCAGATTCTATAATATTTGAAGGCATCTATGTTTTACTTTAATTTGGACGAGAGAAGTATATTATGCAGATTCTATAATATTTGAAGGCATCTATGTTTTACTTTAATTTGGACGAGAGAAGTATATTATGCAGATTCTATAATATTTGAAGGCATCTATGTTTTACTTTAATTTGGACGAGAGAAGTATATTATGCAGAAAAATCATTTCCATATAAACATTTTCCCAGCAATTTAAACTGAGAGATCAGAGAAGCATTAAAAGCAGCTGTTTTCAGTGCTTTTAAATGAATGTGAAGCTACAGTAATAAGAAGTAACATCAAACGTTTCGAACATTTGTCCATCCCGAACGTTTCTATTTAAAGTATCGCTACTTTGTACAGAACAATTAGGTTTTCCTCGATTTACGACAACAAACAGGGGTTGATATAACAAAGAGGAATTTTAAGTTATCTTTTCCGCCATCGTGTAATGTTCTTTATTATGTTCACTTAAGAGAATGCTATGTTGAATGTAATATTTAATGACACCTAAGTATTCCTTGTCGTATTTTGGAATGGATGGAAAGTGTCCCGAGTCGTAGGTGTTAAAATTTAACCCTTACCTGTGGTTCAACCCTTTACTGGAAACGATGGTTCTGACGATCGTATTTACCACTCGGATCCTGCTTGGTTCTTTAGAATTTCTTGAGTGTTTAGAACATTCTAGAATTTATAAATGTGGTTGGTGAGTAAGGACGCAGGAAGTTTGTACACGTCATAATAGAATACGCGTCCTACGCATGCGGGTTGTAGTTTTTTTTTCCCCGCCCGCAGTTTAGACCTAATTTTGAATTGGAAGTATAAGGTAGAAACAAGCTGTCTTACTACGATGACGAGATGAAGCAACTACGTGCAGTTTTCTCCCTCCTGTGGAGGGTTTTCGCTTTCAAAGTTCGCTTTAATGACTCTTTGGCCAAAGAAGGAAGGGTGGAGTGGGAGAAGCTACTAATTTTGTTTTTCTTACACCACAAAACACTTGATTTACACTGTACGGACAACTTTTAACTAAACATTACACATCTGACTTGGAATACACTCTATACATTACTGCAAGTCTGTCTTAAAGCCTTTTGTTTAATTAATGACTTAAAGAGAGGTTATTTTAAGTAAATATAGCTTCAAGTCAAATTACTTTAAGTAAATATAGCTTAAAGAGAAATTACTTTAAGGAAATATAGCTTAAAGAGAAATTACTTTAAGGAAATATAGCTTAAAGAGAAATTATTTTAAGTAAATATAGCTTAAAGCGAAATTATTTTAAGTAAATAGAGCTTAAAGAGAAATTACTTTAAGGAAATATAGCTTAAAGAAAAATTACTTTAAGTAAATAGAGCTTAAAGCGAAATTATTTTAAGTAAATAGAGCTTAAAGAGAAATTATTTTAAGTAAATATAGATTTAAAAGATTGTTGAAGTAAATACTAGCCACAACATTTCAAATATTCGGAGTGGTTAAAAATAATACAACCAATATCTTAAACTACTGTGCGTTGATTTTAGAGCAAATAATATCCATAAACATAACAGCAGAGGGATAAAAACCCTCTCAGTTTTTACAAGAAATTCAACTTACCCAAATTTTATAAGTCTCTCCAACGCGCGCAGACTTCCTATTACCAACGTACTTGAAACATATGCTTCAAAACGCACGTTTACTCTCATTTTTTAACATCTGATATCTGGTTGTTTTTTTTTTATTTTTTTGTAGTTTCTCTTATTACTACTGTCGCTAGCATGAAAGCAACGACAAAGAGAGAGTAAAACAAACTTTAACAGATCCTAGAGGCGAACGTGTGATTGCTCAAGGGTTACGGCTACTGTGCTATAGTTATAACGAGAGCTTTACTCTACGAACCTTACAACTCACACGAAACGGCTTTTGCCTGCAGATAAAAGGCGCCAAGTCTTCGAAAACTGCCTAAAGTCTGGCTAGGAAACAAAAAACAAAACAAAAAATAAAGAATGGAGAGTGAGAGAGAGTGAAGCTGAAACCGCTGACACCAACCGCTTCTCCCCTAAGCAACATTACGCGCGAAACACTAGACATTAGTTGCTGACCGAAGCAGTGTGGGTGACTGTAAGGCAGAATTAGGTGGGCACAAGGATACGAGGGCCTCAAATCAGTCATTTCTGATCAGCATTCTTTACGAGACCCACTTTATGACACTGAATTACTTTTACTGGAGAAACCCCCTGTATTATGGTGCATTCATAAAGGCAAACTATACGTCAGGAACATACAGTTTAAAGAGTTCATAGCTATATATATGTTTTACGTTTAATTTGGACGAGAGAAGTATATTATGCAGAAAAATCATTTCCATATAAACATTTCCAAGGAATTTAACTAACTGAGTAATTAGAGATACATTAAACGCGACTGTTTTCAGTGCTTATAAATGAATGTGAAGCTACTGTAATAAGAAGTAACATCAAACGCTTCGAACATTTGTCTATCCCGAACGTTTCTATTTAAAGTATAGCTACTTTGTACAGTATAATTAGTAATGCACTGAAGGGAGCTAAAACTAAGAAATTATTTTGTCAGCTTCACGTATTTGCTATTTATGAAGAATATATCTAACAAAAATACAAGGTCTTTCTTACGGGTGAAATTAGAAATAAAAATATTATACATAGCTCGAAAGAAACTAAAAACTGTCGCTCCGCTATGGGTGATATCTATATAAATATAATAATACTGTCTGTTGTATGTTCATTTAACTGCTTCGCAGGGTTTAAACGGAGCTTTACCAAAATTGGTACGGAGTTTTATTAAGTCCATGAGGGGGTACATACAAATTTTCAGTTTTGCATTTTTTTTACCAATACTTCGTCCCCTGTTGATGAATCTTCACCAAATTTGGCATGAAAGTTTGTTGGGTTTATGAGGAGATACATGCAAAATTGCGGTTTCACATTTTATGTTTTGCAGTTTTTATGGGCGTTTTTGCAACTTTTTATGTCTTAGGATAACCTTTCATTAATCATGAATTTACTAAACTTCGGTCCTGGGGACTGGTATTCCAGCTAGTAATTAATGTCTTTATAACAAAATTATAAATGGATTTCATAGCATCTATATTTCAGAAAAAGTATGATTGTGTTTTTAGGGCAACTGATACCTTCTGTCCAAAAAAAGAGACTTAAAATAGTTTTTGTGCGTGATATTTGTTTTTATTACAAAGTTGTTGTGTGTGTTGAATTGTGATCACTCAGTCAAATATACTTACTATATTACCATTTTTCAACTGTCTTTATTATCTGTTTATTGTTGTCATTCTTTTCTAAGTATAATTATAATACGTAGTCATAAGAAATAACGTTTTTCAGTTTAATAAATGTTCGTTCAATCTCACATCAGATAAACGGTGTTCACTTTACAGATTTTAAACCACTTATTTGAAATACTCGGAAGGAACTCAAAGGTGTACTTCGTCTTCAACCATAGATCTTAAAATTTCAGCAGTAATTTATGCTAATCTGTGTCTATTTGTATAATGATAATTAAATTACGTTTTTTATTCGAACTCTCTGGTCTTCAGTTGTCCAAAATGATTTTATTATCTTAACTAATAGTTAGTTGAGAGTTCGTTCGAGTCTGTATATAAATATATAAATTTAATTATAAACTAGGTTTACTTCTTCTACGATAATTTCTGTTCATTTATATTTGTTTATATATATATATGATAATTCAAGATTCAATCTGTAACTTATTTTTTTCTGTACATCGATATTCAGACCTTGTCATAAACTGAATTTTTAAGAACCGCAAAACGTTTTAGCTAGAGCGTCTGTTATCTAGGAAATTAAATACATCCACGGTAATTAAATGAACAGAAATACTGTTATGCAACATCTCCTCGGAAAGACATACCGGAAATTGTAATAGGGAATATACAGAAAATAGATAAAACATTTCATGTTCTATTAAATTATATGATCATACTTAAGAGTTTTGGAACGTAGAATATTGCCAGTCAGTTATGGTAACCAAGATATAATTCGTGTGGAGGTTTTGTTGACGTTGATTTGTAGGCGAATGGGTTATTTTAGGCTTGCATGTAAATACGGGGTTGAGTACGTTAAATTGAAACTGTTTTGGAGCCGTACCACGTTGTTACAGTCCATGTCGTCACGTCCGATCGTACTCTATCTGACGGCCGTACACCTTGAAAATACTGGCCCTGATTAATAACTAGTTTCTATTACAAATGGTTCCGCCGTAAGACTGTTATGTTAAATACAAACCACTCCTTTCTGCAGGCCTTCCATAATTCAGTATGCATACGAAGACGACGGTTTCCTAGCACCAGTTTCAAAAGTTCAATTGTACAGAAATTCATAGGTGTAGTAGCATTCGGCAATTTGATCGATATGTTTTCGTATGGAATAACATGAATACCGATGTCATTCTCCAGATACACGTATGTGACAATTGAACAAAGATTGTGACTGGAAACCTTATCTTGGTGAACCCATACTCTATTGACCTCGTTTCCATACGGATATCATCCTTGAGTATGTTACGTACTGTTGCCTGAGGCACGTGGACGGCTTTTACCACTGACTTTTGTGTTTGTGAATTCTTTTCCGTTACAGTACCCCTCATTTGGCTTATTATGGCTGGGACATGACTTGTTGCAGATCTTTTTCCGGATGGTCCATGCACTCCAAGCTGATCCATATTCGGATGGAAATTCTAAGTCTCCAGTCTGAACAAATATCATTTTCGATGACGTCACACTACCTACGAAACTCCTAATAATGTCAAAATGTAGTTCCGACACATGCCATTCTTACAACGCGACTTTATATCAGCTGTGTTTGCCACGTGACATGCTGATTTGCATATTCAAAACTATTCTAATATAATCCTTTAGTCATTGCTATGCTAATCAGCAATAAACTGTTAGTATGCATTTTGGGTCAGCTCCTTCGAAAACCTTACTTCATTTTACACCAAGGATCTGCGTTTAAAAATTAGAAATATTTTTAGAAAGTGGAAATTAATAACTTTAGCATCCAAAATATGCAAATGGCATAGAGCTATGAAATGAATTTAAATGCTCAAAACTTTTGGCTAATTTTCTTTCTTTTTCTACACAAGATATTCCTTAGATTTATGTAATGTTAAACACACGTTTTGAATGTAAATCTAAGATCTGTCTTATTCTTTTATGTATTTTATCTTATTTCATATATTTATCAGAACGATGTTTAAATACATACCAAGGGCGATCCATAGCGAATGAAATACAATTGTAGTTTAAACCAACAAGGACGGGTGTGGCTTTGTAGTTACCGTGCTGGACTGTGAATCCAAGGAGTCCTGTTCGCAAAAACGCTTTCCACACGTGACGGCCGTAGGTACCTAATAGGAGTGGTGGTCAAACCCTGTTATTCGATTAAACATAAGTAGCCTAACTATTTTTCAGTGGGTGCCTTTGAATAGCTGCCTTCCCTCTGATGTATTAGCTCAAAATTATGGACGTGTATGTGTCCCTTGTGTAGCTTTGAGCGAAAGTTTAAAACGTGTAAACAAACTAAAAAAATTCTTACCAGTGCATTCAAAGTCGATGATCGATAAATGTTCTTGTCACATCGTTTGATAATGATTTTAGAGGGCGCTGTTTCAGAGTTCTACTTAACACTAACATACATAAAGATGTGAATTGAACACTTATATCAACGATGTGAAGAAAAAAAAAAGCAATCGATACGTTGAATTTTTGTTTGTTAAACAAAAAGCTACCCAATGGGCTATCTGTGCTGTGCCTACCACGGGTATTGAAACCGGTTTTTAGTGTTACCAGTCTTAAGACTTGCAGCTGTGTCACTGGGAGTCTTACATCGAATGAACCATCAATATCAATACTTAATCCATCAATATTTATTTTCTATAATTTCCAAATTTATGGGTTCCATATTTATAAGCGCTGTTTCGAGTTTTCGTTTTCATTATTTTCGGCCTTTCGGTGTTTCAGTGGTAAGTCTGAGGGCTTATAACGCTAGAAACCGGGTTTTGATATTATTGGTAATATTATTGATAACCCATTTGGTTGCTTTGTGCTTAATAATTACAAATAAATAAAGCGTGAAAGCTAATCACATTTCACAGTTCCGAAAAGAAAAGAGAGAGATTTCAAAAGAATACTTCATTCTCCAATAAAAACCACGTTCCTAATTTAACTGCAGGTAAAATTCATGCAAAAGTTTTAAGACATTATGGATATTAATAGGGAATTATATCGTAGAATGGTAGACAGGTGTGTATTTTAATTGTCGTAGAATTGTGGACAAGTGTGTATTCTAATTGTCGTAGAATGGTGGACAAGTGTGTATTTCAATTGTAGTAGAATGGTGGACAAGTGCGTGTTTTAATTGTTGTAGAATGGTGGACAAGTGCGTATTTTAATTGTTGTAGAATGGTGGACAAGTGCGTATTTTAATTGTTGGAGAACGGTGGACAAGTGCGTATTTTAATTGTTGTAGAATGGTGGACAAGTGTGTATTTTAATTGTCGTAGAATGGTAGACAAGTGCGTATTTTAATTGTCGTAGAATGATAGACAAGTGCGTATTTCAATTGTCATAGAATGGTGGACAAGTGCGTATTTCAATTACCGTAGAATGGTGGACAAGTGTGCACTTTAATTTGAGATAATTTCTTTACGTGTATTTTCTGGACAGAGAGATATGCATCGACAGACGTATATAAAAAAATGATTTCAACTTATTATTGCTGATAACACATAAAATAAACGGTTCGTCGTACTTTCAAATTACTTCGTTGTTTACATATCTTTCCTTTATCTTGTTACTGTGCTAAACATATGCTATGACAGACGTATATAAAAAAATGTTTTCAACTTATTATTGCTGATAACACATAAAATAAACGGTTCGTCGTACTTTCAAATTACTTCGTTGTTTACATATCTTTCCTTTATCTTGTTACTGTGCTAAACATATGCTATGCCGAAAACAAAAATCCTTAACTGACTAATATTTTCTAAGTATTACTTCAGCCATTTAAACTTAATGTTTGCGGCATAGTTCTGTGACTAGGAATTTTTTTTTCTAATCTTCAAAAACATTATTAAGCGATTACTAATCAGATTTTGAAACTCTCAGCTCCATATACTTAGTTTCTAGGAAAGCATTAAACACGGAATAATAAAGAAATGTATTCCACTTCCTATTCAATTATATTAAGTACTTCAAAATTTCATCAGACTGAATCTTTTATGTGTGTGTACCAAAATAAAAAGTCCAATATTTTAACATGATCAAACAGGAAGTAAACTTGAAGTTCAGCAGTTTACTACTGAAACAGTTTCCTGTTATTTCTTTACGAATATTATTACAAGAGGATTACGCATGGGCTACAGAGAATAGTTTAAATGTGTAACAGGGCATAACATCGCAAATCGATATTATACTAAAATAAAAAAAATTAGATTATATTATTTCGTATACAAATTTTGTCTTCAACCCAGAAAAAAAATAATGTAATGAACAAGTATTGAACTTAATTGAATAACAGCCACAATACTAATAATGAAAAGAAATATATAATTGAATTCTAAGGGGTTTATTAGACTGTATTACATGGCTCAGGATATAACATGAGTAAATTAAGAAAACGTCAATAAGAAGATCCGTGTCAGACCATAGAATAACGATGATCTCAGGTGATGACTACATGTGATGACGTCATACCCAGTCTCATTTTTTTAAAGGAAAAAAAAAAAGAAACAACACTCTCTGATCTTGTCTCAACTGATGGAAAGACCTATAAGCCAGATGATTTATCTCAGTTGTATTTGTGTTGTAGGAGTCAGTCATCTTCGTAAAGTATGCTTAGAAATCAATCGTACGTGTCTGTCTGTAAGCGCAAAAACAACTCTGAAGGTCAGAGATACGTAATACAGATGAGTATGAGTCAAAGGAGAAATTAACTTGCCCTGGAACATATGTTAATCCAATCGTTTCAGCTTTAATGGATAAAGGCTGGTGAATATGCCCTTAAAAAAAAAGCTTGAAACAGCTGGTTCTTACTAGAATTAAGTTCGATAATGTTTGTAATTAATCATTTCTGAAAAAAGTTTAAGAAATACAACACTAAGAAAAGAAATTCTGTTAAAAAATACATTCATTGCGACTGGATCGAAGCAGTCAACGACCAAAAAGTAAAAATTAAAAACTAATGCCGTTGTTTAAAAAGATGTACTATAAATGGGAGCATGGGCCGCCTTTTTCACTATTTAGAGTAGTAACACATGAATCATTCGTTCGATGTAACGGTACCTATGATAAATGACATATTGAACGTTACTTTTGTTTGACTCAAACTTCAAGTATTTGGTTACCAATTTCTTCACTCATTGAGACCTCATCTACTGTGTTAAGACTGCCAAGTCAAAATAGATGCCAAATTCGAAACGTTCATCTGATTGCTTATTATTGAAACTCGATCTTTGGGAGCCCATCTGAATTCCTCTGCCAAATTTCATCAAAATTGGTTCAATCAGATCGTCACAATAATTCGTTGTACCAGACAGAAAGATGGTCAATTTGTTTTTATTTATATGGATGTGATTTATACTTTGTCATTTCATCTAAAGTAGTGGGGCCTGGCGTGACTTTTGGTTAGCGTGCTGTAGTGTGAAGCCGAGGGTTTTAAGAGTAAAGTTGAAATCCCACTATTCGACTAAAGTAATCCAAGACCTGGCGAGGAGTGCTGTTAACTAAATGTCTTCCCTCTGGTCTATTGGTTTTATATTAGGGACTACTATCGCAGAAAACCATTGTGTAGCTTTGTGTGAATATCCGCAACAAATACAAGCCAGAAATACAGAAGGTTGAGCACGTTATATTAAAATGATTTTGAATATGTGTGTGAATATCCGCAATAAATACAAGTTAGAAATACAGAAGGTTGAGCATGTTATATTAAAATGGTTTTTAATATGAAATGATTAAGTCACGAGATATCTACAACGCGGTGAAATGACAAGTATCAGAGCTATATTTGGCATTACTTGGTATTTCATAATTAGTGTGATGTCATCGAAAATGGATCGCTTTTTTGTAAGAGTATGTCATAAGCCTTTCCCGACGTAAAATATTTATACACTCAGATCATAAAAATGTGTTCAGATTAGTTACTTAGAATTTCGAAGATGTAGTTTAGAATTTCCCTTGAACTTCAAGTCATCGAAGAAAGCAAACGAATGTGGATCAGCTTGAAGCACCAGTACCATTGAAAAAGAGACCAGCAACAAATCATTGCCTTGGTAAGCAAAGTGCGTCGCTTTATAACAGTGGCAACAACTAAACAACGGTGTGCGACATAATCAAGAAGGACTTCTATCTGGAAAAGTGATATAAGTCACTTGTAAATTGTACACACATTGGTTTCATGATATATTTGTTCAACCGTCGAATACTTTCAGCAGTTGGAGAATAAATCGGATATTCATGGTATTCCATACGAAGAAATACCGGTCAGGTCGCAGTGCTTATGAACTTTTGTGTGATCGGACTGTTGAAATAGGAGTTGGGAAACCGTCGTTCTCACACAATTCATGAATTATAGGAAACCAACAGGAGGGAGGGGGTGTGTTTTGGACATGATAGTCTTACGACGGAGCTTTTTGCAATGAAAACTACACTTCAAGGCTGTTATCAAGGTCCAAGTCATTAGGTAAGTTATAATCGGACGAAGCGACATCGACTGTAACGACGTGGATAAGTTCCAAAATCGTTTTCATATGACGTAATCAACCTCTGTAATCTCAAAAAATAGCATCTAATATTCATCGTTTATGCTATTCGAATTTGAAAAGCCCCCCAGTAGCACAGCGGTATGTCTGCGGACTTACAACGCTATAATCCAGGTTTCGATACCCGTGGTGAGCAGAGCACAGATAACCCATTGTGTAGCTTTGTGCTTAATTACAAACAAACAAACAAGAATTTGAAAAATATTGAATAGATACGTTCAACCAACAACAATAATTATGTTTCATCATAGTATTATCGCCTTTTTTTTCTTTGGTTGCCTTATTTTATTCAACAATTTTTTACAGTTTTTGTATGGTGCTCTTCCTTCTTAATATACTTTATATAATATATTACCATATACCTATCCCAAAACTGTGCAGGTTTTTCTATTAAACATGCAAACAACGCGAAAGATAACAAAAATTGCAACGCTGTCCGCTATGGTTAGTTAAGCTGGCACATTCATCTGCCAGGAATATAGTTGCAATGTTTCTAGAATATCAGATTATGCTAATTTGAGGAGAACCTAAGTATAAGCGTCTTTTAGTTTTGACAAGATATTTCAATAAAAATGGGCAAGCTGTTATGAAAGAGAAACAAAAGGATAAGCTATCTTCTGATGTATTTTGTTTGCTTTAATCTCAGTGTTATTAATCACAATAATACAGAAGTATACAGAAGTTCCTTCTCAGAACTCACTAGTTTCTCTGTTTATTACATCCCCCAGTGGCACATCGGTATGTCTGCGGACTTGCAACGCTAGAAACCGGGTTACGATACCCGTGGTGGGCAGAGCACAGATAGCCCATTGTGTAGCTTTGTGCGTACTTACAAACAAACTGTTAACTACAATTATTGGCTACCAAACTCATCGCAAAGGCAGGTTGAGGAAGGTATGTGTGTCTAACTGTTCAAACAAATTCACATATTTTCTATGTGATTATAAATTCTAGTCACATTTTTCCTAGCTAAAATGTCTTTAACTCATGAGTCTTGATATTATTTAGAGAGCTTAATGTTGGTTTTAAATAGTTAAACCTTATTCAATCTAATTTTTGAGCTCTAATTAAGGTCTGTATGATACCAATGTATTTATGAATAAGCTTAAAATAAAATATTTTTGGTGCATCAGTAACTGTTTGTTTGCTGTTGAGCGCAAAGCTAGCTACACAAAGAGTTAGCTGTGCTTTGTCTACTGCGAGGATCGACCTCTCAACGTTAGCGTTAAAAGCTTCTGAGCTTACCACTGAGACATCTGGTGGCTCTTCTTATGCAACTGTTTTTGAAATTTACAAAAAATAAAAAAAAATAAGTGGTGATCTGTTGAACTTTTTAATAAATTAAAAAAGATTTTATCAACTATCTTAGAGCTACCCTAAAATTCTTACTGGTTTTCCTTTACATTTCTTCACGAAACGTAATTAGGAAATACAAAGAAAAATACTTTCAAGAGTAAGATAAGACAAACCTTTCGAATTAAATTTTTATATGAGCTACTTCCAATTCAATTCAAAAAATATAATACGACATATAGAATGCTTAGTGTTATCTTCAAGGTGATTTTTTTTGGTCATTAAAAAGTATGAATGCATTATTACATCATTTTAAAACTTTTCTTTAACACTATTTTCCAGTATCAAGACTTTTTCAAACACTACACAAAACTAACAAAACTTTTAAGGTAGTTAACACAATCGTGTTAATAATATTGTCAATTGCCGTGTTGTAAAAACAGTTACTTTACTTCGTTTCTGTCAGGTTGCCCATTTTTATTGAGACATTTTTGTAAATGATTGAGGTATTCAAAACACACAGCGAGTACATCTTCAGGTAAGAGTATTTTCTACCTTAAAAGATATCCTTATATTTCGCTCTATCCATGGAAAAGTCAAATACCATTCTATGCTAATATTATCACTCAAACAATAACCTCCACCTGGTTCCAATTCTTAGCGTTATAATCTTATTTGGGACAATATTCTTAACATGCAATATTCATGAATTTTACTGAACGCCCTAACCTATTAATAAAAGTCTAATACCTTTCCAATATGAGAATTCTACTTCCCTCTAAATCAGTGAATAGTTTCTTAGATCAATTTGCAGGACGATCAGATTTTGATGTCTAGAGAGGACTCATGAAAGAACTACTGTTCGAGTTTTTCGAGTGTGAAAACATTATTTATTAGAACTTTTAAAGATCTTTTGTTTTACGAGCCACATGTAATCAAAGATCCAGACCAAGACAATATCACCCTATATCATAGCAGGACAAATAACGTTCTCGTTGGTGTTTTCCTTGTCCATTTCCAGCGAAATAAATCAGCAAAGCTTGAAATGTCGTAAATATAGGCTCAGGTCTGATTATTTTCTTTTCTGTGTCCAGTACTTACGCCCCAATCACCAAGGCAAAAAAAAAAAAAAAGTAAACAGTTTTGTTTTTGCATGAGTTTCAAAATACTAGGTTGTCCTAGTAAAGAGGTTAATATTGGAGAAATGGGCCTGACTTTGCTTTGGCTTTTGTATATAAGACTTAGATCTGAAAGACTAAACAGAAACAGCGTACAAAACTTTATATCTCTTTACCTAGGAAGTTTATTTGATAAGAAATATAAGACAATTTTATGTAGGCTTTGTGTATAAGAAGCAGACCTGAACAAAAGTCATTTACGTTTTGCTCTAAATTTTCTGTATAAAAGAACCAAGGCCCAAACTGATTTAGGCTTTGTAAGCATTATGCTAATCTGAGAAAAAATAAAACGAAGTATGAGCGTATTTTAGTTTTGAATTAATGAAGTAGATTTAAGAAAAACGAAGGTAGAATTTGTTTTAGGTTATTGATTCGTGAAGTTGATCCAAAGAGAGAAAGAAAAGTACGATATTTTAGGCTGCGTATGTAAGTGATTAATTAGAAGAGAACGAAATACTGGTTGATTTAGATTATGAATATAGTAAGAGAGACCAAGTACAAACTGTTTAGGTTTACGTTACGCGTGTATATATATGACGTTAATCTGAGGAGATTCTAAGTACAAACTGTTTAGGTTTACGTTACGTGTGTAGATTTGACGTTAATCTGAGGTGATTCCAAGTACAAACTGTTTAGGTTTACGTTACGTGTGTAGATTTGACGTTAATCTGAGGAGATTATAAGTACAAACTGTTTAGGTTTACGTTACGCGTGTATATATATGACGTTAATCTGAGGAGATTCTAAGTACAAACTGTTTAGGTTTACGTTACGTGTGTAGATTTGACGTTAATCTGAGGTGATTCCAAGTACAAACTGTTTAGGTTTACGTTATGCGTGTATATATGACGTTAATCTGAGGAGATTCTAAGTACAAACTGTTTAGGTTCACGTTACGTGTGTAGATTTGACGTTAAGCTGAGGTGATTCCAAGTACAAACTGTTTAGGTGTACGTTACGCGTGTATATATGACGTTAATCTGAGGAGATTCAAAATACAAACTGTTTAGGTTTACGTTAAGCGTGTATATATGACGTTAATCTGAGGAGGATCTAAGTAGAAACTGTTTAGGTTTACGTTACGTGTGTATATATGACGTTAATCTGAGGAGATTCCAAGTACAAACTGTTTAGGTTTTATATACAAGAAGTAGCTTTGAGAAAAGATCAGGAAAACTACTTTACCAAAAACTTTTAATGACTTCTCTTTTCAATAGGAATCTATACATTTTTAATTTGCTCCAGTGCGGTCATTGAAGCTGAACAATAAACGTAATATCAGAACAATGTGTAATGCTCCTTTCGAATGTAATGTTTTAGTTATTTTAGTATAACTATTAACATTTAATAAATTATATTTTATCCTCATAAACTGTATATATATATATATATAATAGATTTTCACATATTTACAAACACACTATATCGATTTACCATGCTAATCTTTATTATTATTATTATTTGTAATTAAGCACAAAGCTACACAAAGGGCTATCTGTGCTCTGCCCACCACGGGTATCGAAACCCGGATTCTAGCGTTGTAATTCCGCAGACCATGCTAATCTATATAAATATACGTCAATATATGTGTGTGTGTGTATATATATCTGTTCCTTATACGTCTCCGCATTTCTTGATCAATCAGCACCAAACTTGACACAGTGATACAGGATGATATGAGGAAGGTCATGGGGTTAGACTCCCCTTTAATTTCATATCTAATTTTGGAAAAAACTACCAATGTTATATATTCTTCAGCATTAGAATGAACTACCTAACCACTGTTGTTAGAATTCTTGAAAACACTAAATACTTCTCTTCAGTACTGATACCTTTATGTATTTTTATTGCACTTTTAATATTTATTATGTTAAAGGAAAAAAAAATAGAAGCACAATTTCCTATCCTTTGTTACAAACG
>NW_013666175.1:225568-238177 GCF_000517525.1 Limulus polyphemus | reverse complement strand
CGTGGCCTAGTGTTAGTTGAGATTGGACTACATTTATCCATGGTCGTGGTTTGTGTCCTATTACCGACAAAACTGCCAACAAATACGGTGAGACAAGAAGCAGCTCAAAAGTTAGCTGTGGGTGACGTTGACTGTCTGTTTTTACTCTAATAGATTATTTCTAAATTAGAGACAATTATGCACAAATAGCCCTTTGTGTAGCTTTGCGCGAAAATTTCAGGGGAGGGGATTTGAGCTCCTCAGCACTTTACGTAACTAAGCAGAATGTTACGTTATAAGTCTGACTTGATCCAGACTTAAATACATTTTATACTTATATATATATATATATTCAAAACCAGTAAGTTAAATACGTTCACACGGGTCTCAGGAGGAAAGGATAATACACAACTCTATTAGAATTAAAACGAAACAAGTAGTGTATTCGAAGGTTATGGTATAAAGTGACGTAAGTTAAATACGTTCACACGGGTCTCAGGAGGAAAGGATAATACACAACTCTATGAGAATTAAGACGAAACAAGTAGTGTACTCGAAGGTTGTGGTATAAAGTGACGTAAGTTAAATACGTTCACACGGGTCTTAGGAGGAAAGGATAATACACAACTCTATGAGAATTAAGACGAAATAAGTAGTGTACTCGAAGGTTATGGTATAAAGTGACTTGAAGTTCAGTGACTTCAGATCACCGTACCATGACATCACTTCGACTTCAGAATACTGGTTGTTAAGCGTGTTATTGTTTGTCAAGTGGTCTTCGTAACAAGGCAGACAAGAAAGACAACAAAAGCATTACGATGGAATGTATGTTGAAAAATGTCATACCGTGTACATGTGCAATACTGGCAGAACCAAAGTAACTTTCACAGTAATTACCAAGTTGTATCAGGAGTCAACCTCTGACAAGAAAAGTGTATTGTTCTTAGAAAAAAAACGGTCGAAATATTTATTGTTAGCTATCATAGAACTGGCTTAGAGCTCATCTATTTACCTATGCAACAATAACGCACCACAAACCTGACACGGAGACTTTACTAGTAATAAACTTCTAGTTGCAGACTTGGTCGTGAGTTCACCTCGTGCACTAACCCGCCTCTTATGTTTGCTTCTCGCGCCAAGGGATTTATAGTGGCGAAGTAGGTGATGCGGAGAGACGTATTCACCTATGATGTCTAGCTGTGGGTGTGGGGGCGATGTGTTTGATGAGTACGAAACCGCCAACCAATATGGCTTCTTAATAACAGATCATAGACTAGAAAACTGTAATTATGTTCCGTAGTTAATATCTAAAGATGGCTGGTCTTATTTTGATAAGCATCGTCTGGTTCATATCGCTACCAGACAGAGCACGAATAACCTAATCCCTTTCCTCTATCCCGAGGCCTTGCACGGTATTGTGAACAATGCGATGTAACTGATTAAATGCTTTCTTTTCCTTGAGAATAAGAATTACTTGTACGAAAACAAAGAAGAAGATAACTGTAGCCTGCATGACTTTCCTTTAAGGACGAGATAACATGATTTTTTTATGAACAGAGAAGCCTCGAACCATTTGATTCCACAATTTATTTTTAGTGACATGAAAGATAACAGAGATATTTCAAGCAAGTTACACACGATGCCAGAACTGCGCACTCGAGAATAATGCAACAACATTTAATAATGATTCTCAGAAGATACTAAGGCCCACTCGTTATTCGAGAATTTCCTTTGTATTCTAAGCCAGTTATAAGGCAAGTCATTTTGAATCAAATCAGAAGATGAACACTAAAAACAGAAACATATTATATATATATGTACATATATATATATATATTTATATATAAACACGTAAATTTTAGGTATATATATAAATCTACCATTTCTTGATATCTGCCAAGTTTTTTCAATTATTGCTCAAACTATACACACTGACTTATTATGCAATACTAAACATTATTTAAAGATAAAGGCCAAGAACTATGTTCTGTTGTTTCCCTTCTTTCGATTGAAACCTCATAATGACTTATTACAGAATATGAAAGAACATTAAGAAGAATACCAAGGACTGGGTTCTGTCGTTTCGCTTTCTTTATGCTGAAACCTCATAATGACTTATTACAGAATATGAAAGAACATTAAGAAGAATACCAAGGACTGGGTTCTGTCGTTTCGCTTTCTTTATGCTGAAACCTCAAACTGAGTTATTACAGAAAATGAAACAATATTTAAGTAGAAAACCAAGGACCAACGATTGGGTTCTTTGGTGTCGCTTTCTTTAGGAAGAAAACCTGGCAATCATATGTATAGAGTATGTTTTTTTTTTTTGATATTTGCTTAAACACCACATGGGATATCTGAGATAACAGTCCATGATTTTGAACCAATAGACAAAATAGAAGATAGGTAGTAAATAGCACCAACCGTTAACTCTTGGACTACTCTAATCAAATAGCGGGATTTGACCGTCACTCTTATTGCGCATACACAATCCCAAATTGCGGAGTGCGATTTTGCAGCAATAGGACAAGAACCAAGAACCTTCAGTGTTATGAAAGAGTCTGATAAACCAGTTAGTCTTTGGTCAGTCTCTAAGAAATTATGGGATCACAGTTCTCTAAGTCCTTAGAAAATGTTTCGAGTGAGCAAATATAGCGACTGCTATTCATGTTCATTAGTATGGAACTACCAAATCCTTTAGTATTATGAAACGTTGCAATCCGATATACGCAAAACAGATGCAAAGTCAAAAGCAAAGGAACCGTTCGACGTGGGATTGAGCAAGGAATATAAAATATAGGAATTCAACGAAAGAAAGGAAAAAATCGGTGTGAGAGAGAGAGAACGAATATACCGAGAGAGGCGAAGGAAGAAAGAAATATGCTGCCAGCAAAAAACAAAACATGTTTCTAAATTTATTTGTTATTCATTAACATTAATAAACAGCTAATTGTTATGTGTACGTTAGTATGAGCCAATTCCTGAAAGGAATATGTCCAATTTAACTAACGTGGATGGGCATAAGAACGGAAAACAAAGGTCGAGAATAGCACGATTGTTACATTTGATTAATTGTCTCGCACGCTTACTCTAGGCTAAACCTACTCCCCATAGAGTGTGAAACAGAAATTAAAAACTAGATGCGCAAGGTGTCGCTTCGTATACCATCAAATATGATAAACTAAAACAGTTGTTTCACGTGGTCTGTATCATTAGAAATACTTAATAGTATTGGTGGTAAGTCGGACTAGTGTTGATGTTGTCTCATGTTGTGTGCATCATCAGAAATACTTAGAAATATTGATGGTAAGTGGGACTAGTGCTGGTGTTGTTTCACGTGGTGTGTATCATTAGAGATACTTAACAATATTGATGGTAAGTGGGACTGGTGTTGGTGTTGTTTCATCTTGTGTGTATCATTAGAGATACTTAACAATATTGATGGTAAGTGGGACTGGTGCTGGTGTTGTTTCACGTTGTGTGTATCATTAGAAATACTTAACAACATTGGTGGTAAGTGGGACTGGTGTTGGTCTTGTTTCACGTTGTGTGTATCATTAGAAATACTTAACGATATTGATGGTAAGTGGGACTGGTGTTCGTGTTGTTTTAGAGGTGACAGAGGTTACAAACAGATACTCAGGGTTATAGGTGAAGAAGGTTTGTTTTATAAATATAGTCAGGAAGTAAATCATTTTAATCACTGATTCGAAGCGTTACACATATCTAGTCAGAAAACAGAGTTGGTAAATGCGTGTTAGCACCAATCATTAATATCAGACCTACGTAATCAGTGTGTATGGAAGTTGAGGAGTCAATAATGTAACTATAGATAATAAATGTATGTTTGCATCAATCAGTAATATTACACATAAGTAATCAGTGTGTATGGGGGTTGAGGAGTCAATAATGTTAATATAGATAGTAAATGTATGTATTCATCAATCAGTAATATTACACATAAGTAATCTGTATGTATGGGAGCTTAAGAATCATTAATGTAACTGTATATTCTAGGCCTAATTACAAACAACGTGGGAAATCTCGCCAGAATTCTAGGTAAACTTTATGCTGAAGTAGGCAGATGCGTACTTTATATGTTTATTGGGATGATAACATGAAAACGGGTTGTTATATTTTGAAAATTAAATGATTTCTAAATTTTATTGATTTATCATTGATTCTTAAAATGAGATCAAAGTATTCAATGAAACGTTAAACTTTAAAATTTAAATGTAGGCCTGAGGATGTAGGCTAAATATACAATGTGGCAGCGCTAATTAATCAGATTTTATTATTAGAGAAAGGGAGAGTGGGGTACAATAATACAATTATTGACTGATGACTTCAGGTAACAGATCATTTGTTGCCCTCGTAACCAGTCAATAATTGTTTAATATTACACAGCAGTAATTAATTTGCATGGGAGCTGATAAGTCAATAATGCAACTATTGACAGTGTCACGAAAGAAAAAATAAAACATATACGATGAAAAAGTTTGGTACGTCGCATTAGAAAACAGATAAACTCCAGGGCGTTCGGTACATGGCCCTATCTACACCATGATCAAAGGCTTTGGGATGTCAAATTTAAAGTTATTTATAATTTACCAACTCTTGGATTATTCTTTTACTAACGAATAGTGGGATTGACCGTCACTTTATAACGCCCTCAGGGTTGAAAAGGTGAGCATGTTCGGAGTGACGGGAATTCGAACCCGTGATCCACAGATTGCAAGTCGAGCGCCCTTACCATTAGGTTATTTCAGGCCTAAGTGAAGTTCCACATCAAGAAACTCAATCAGTATGTAAATGTTATAAAATGTGTTTTATTGAATAGCGTTATTTAGTCATATCATGTTAACAGTAAGACAGGCAGAAACAGGTAGTTGATGAAGACCAAAGATTAAGGTAGTACTGACTATAAGCTGTGAGTGTGTGAATTTATAAAAGATTTAGTGTTGTTGTAGTTACATTACATTTATACCTATATTCGCTATGAATACTTGAGATTTGTTGGTCACGAGTTCGTTCTAAACGTTAAGACAACACAGCTTAATTAAGTTATGGGGAATTTGACGTTGGTCAGAATGCCAGAGGCTCCTTACTTCCCGCGGATTCGAACAATATTAAATGTGTTTCGTAGTTCATGTCCGTGACATTAATCGTCACAATTTGAAATATAGGTATGGGCTTACTTCTTGCTGGGTGTAGGCAATTCTGTTCGTGTCTGACGAGAACAGAAACCAACACAAATAACTAAAAGGTTGACGCAATACACTTTAAATAGCTGATATAATTTATACGAGCAGTATGAGCTCATACGTGCAAAATACACTTAACTAAGCAGAGAATACTGTTGGAAATATGCACACACATAAAAATACATGCATATAAATAATTACGTAATATTTGAAAGCAGTACTAATACATTTTCTTTTAAGGTTGAAGGGAAGGGTAACGATTATTTTCATTGTATCTAAAGTTAACGTTGCAAGGCCTGGCATGACCTAATTGTTAGGGCGCTCGACTCGCAATCTGCGGGTGACGGGTTCGAACCCCCGTCACCAAACATACTCTTCCATTAGGCTTGCTGTCAAGGCCAGCCACCGAGTGCAAAATTTCTTAGCTAATTCAAATTATCCGAGCGACCAACTCTATAGTTAGATGGAATTAAAGTCGAATTAAGCAGAAGAAAGTTTAGCGTTACAAAGAAAACATTAAAGTTTTACAACTGAGTTCGCGCCCGATAAAACGTATCGTATGGTATTTAGAAATATACTTTCTACAATCTGCGAATTAAGTAAATTTATTAAAAATATCAATGATTGAGTGTTTTTATTCAAATTGTTTTATCTCTATATTTCATGTTTTTTTTTCGTCTTTATTCGTGAATATTACGATGTTATTTAAAGTTCAATGGTTGCTAAAGACCCCAAACCAGTTTGGAAATAAATGAACAAAAATGGTTTCTGGCCCGTCAAACAATTATTGTTTGAGAAAACCATAAACAGCCTAAAAATAACTTTTGTTTGGTTCAAAACTGTTTTTCACGCATTAATCTATTATTTTTCGAGAAACCCAAACAAGACAGGAAGTAACTATTGCTCAAGTCAAAAGTGATCCAGGAAACCAATACTGTTCGCAAAAATCTAATGCAGCGTAAAAATAACTAAAGTTTTTCTGGAATTGGTCGAATTTTGTTTTCTGACACATGAAGCTACCCTCCCAGGGGATCAGCAGTAAGTCTGAAGGCTTATAACTCTAAAAACTCGCTTTCGATGGCACAACACAGATAGCCTGTTGAGTAGCTTTGTGCTTAACCACAACAACATAAAGCTATTATCCTCCGAGGATTTAATGTCGTTATTCGTAAAATGTGGTTATGTGAACTATTTGGATGAAACCTGTAAGTTTTTTTTTTGCTTTGTTGTTAAACACAAAGGTACATATTAGGATATCTGTGCTCTGCCAACCGCAGGTATCGAAACCCGATTTTTAGCGCGATTAGTTCTAAGACGTACCGCTTAGCGACCGAGAGGAAACGAACCTAGTCATGCACACCTTACAGAATGCAGTCTCACTCTACAGGGGTTTAATAGCTACCTCCAAACAGAAACGTTTCAACAAGAAAATGATAAAATATTAGTCTACACGATTTCCAGTTTATCAGTAGTTCTGCCACATAACCTGGTAATGTATGGTAATACAAAGTAAAAAATACAATATTGTAAAATATATATTCACTGCTAAAGATATTGAGACCACCTGACATTCTACGGAATGACTACGAGTATCTCCAGTCGAATAATAAATCTTGGTTGTAAAATATTAATATATGTTCATTGCTAAAGATATTGAGACCACCTGACATTCTGCGAAATAATTACGAATATTTCCAGTCCGATAATAGGATCTTATGATAGGTTAAAATGCTATTATACGTTTACGTATTTCAAGAAAAACTTTATTTTTGTTAAATTTTACACAGAAGTAAGGTTCTTTGTTCACACCACCAACTGTCTTTCCAAGGAAGGTATATTTTGAACCTTCGTCATGTAAACCTACCAAATTTCCATTGTATGCTCTAATGTAGCGTATGCGAACTGATAAAATATAATACAAGTTTTACGCTAATGTCAACTATCATGTTTTTTTTTTTGACTGTATGTGAATAGAAGCTCCAAAGATATATGAAGTAATGTACAAAGTAAATTAATATGTTCGCGTGGGAACAGATCATACAAATGAATCAATAGCTACTTTGGGATCACGTTGTGTCCTGTTCTTTCTTTTTTTACAGCGCCATCTCGATAGATTTTTAATTAATGCATAATTATATAACTAAATTTAATTACACCTCCAAATTCTTTTACAGTAGACATTGTATTTCATTAATTACAGCACGTATATTAAAATGGCCAATAAAATGGTTGCCTTGGGAATTATCACTATAATACTTTTATACCCTTTCGCGTCCCTTGATAATAATTACATTCCTGGATTCAATGTTGATATGCGATAACCTCGTTATCATGATTGATGAACTGAGTATATGAAGTTCCAACCAACTCTAGACTTGAAGGATGTTTTTTAATAAGAAAAATGTATAGTTAGTTTTTATTATTCAGCTTCTTGGGTTATTATACGCGAAATGATGCGCTCTTTTAGAGCGGTGGCCTTGAAATGTGCATGTTAATGTAGGTTAAGTCAGGAAGAAGGAAATTTATGTAATACTTTAAGTTTTATTAGTCTTAGATAACGTTTAAAAATTTATGCATGTCATATTATAGTTAGATTTTCCGTACTAATTTAATAATAAATCTTCATTGCTAATTAGTACAAATGATTTAGGCTTAACTTTATTGTTACTAGTTAAAGCAAAAAAAAAAAAAAAACTTCCACTAGCAGCTATTACACGATAACTCATTAATATTAGTCTCTTTAAATACGGAATTCATAATCTATGTTCTCAATCTATGTTCTTTATGAATGAATTTATATTAATAAGTGTATTACGGTGTAACTTCAAGACTCACTGACGGCCTAAGACTAACACTGATTTATAAAACAGGACCTAATTTTCATTATTCACATATATATATTTCTTAATTCTACATTAATTTCTATGTTATTACATCATTTCTTTTGAGCATATTATAAAAAAATACTTATTAATGCACATATGTAAGGCGTGAGAACCAATATTTCCTACATATTATTTTAAACATCTTGTAATATTGAATGTTTGCTTTAAACACATTGTTATTATCCAATTTAATTAATATTTACTGAACATTTTGTAATAATAAAGAGCACCATGAAATGTTTGTTTTCCATAAATGTTTGCCCAATTCAAATGTTTAGTGAAGTTCACGAAAAATTTGCTAGAGTGCGAGACGATTATAAGTATGGTTTGAATTTCACGCAAAGCTACATGAGGACTATCTGCGCTAGCCGTCCATAATTTAGCAGTGACTAGAGGGACGACAGCTAGTAATCACCACCCACCGCCAACTCTTGGACTGCTCTTTTACCAATGAATAGTGCGATTAACCGTCACATTATAACGTTCCCATGGCCTTTATAAGTATGAGTTTTCTGTTTAACAAAGTAACTTATTCTGCTAAGATTTAAGAATCAGTAAAGTGTACTACCCAGAAATCTGAATGTGGAACACTGTGGTGACTGAACAGGGTTTATTGCTCAGAAAATATAAGGCAGGGCGTGGCCCAGTAGTTAATGCGCCAGGTTGCTTACCGTCGGTCATTGTTCGAGATGTCATACCGCTGAATTCTTTACATACTGTGAACACATTATAAAATTGACAACCAACCTTGTTATCCAGTTCAAAGAACCAGACAAAATCCTTGTGACGGCGAATACTGCTGGCTACCTTCCCTCTGGTAAGTAGTTCAAAGGCTGGGACAGCTATATCTGAACCCTTCAACCCACGTACGTATAAGGATTCTTACAAGTTAAATTTTCAATTCAAATTTTCCAAAAACATATAAAAGTCCAACGTTCTGATAACTAACTGAATGGAGACATACTAGTCAGACAATGCAACGATTTGAGTATTCTGTATGATAATTTAATTTTGAGAAGAAATATGATATTCACGTATGAGGTATTGATTACTAAATATTAGAATTTAATTTATTGGTTTTGTATTTTCTTGTTCTTCAATTCGAACAGCTCTTACAAGTCCCCCAGTGACACAGCGGTATGTCTGCGGAATTACGACGCTAGAATCCGGGTTTCGATACCCGTGGTGGGCAGAAAACAGATAGCCCAATATGTAGCTTTGTGCTTAACTTCAGATGTTTTGATCTTTGTTATTTTTCTATGTGAATTTCCCAATACATCTCTTTTTGTTTAACCACTTCGTTTGTTTGTTTAGTCTATCTGCTGGTGTTCACATAGAGGAATCGAGCCCCAAATTTTAGCGGTGTAAGCCCATAGACTTACAACTGTCTTGTTTTATCAGTAATTCAGCGTTATTGTTTTCAAACCAAACAAGACCTAAGGTCGTTCGTCATTTTACTATGCTTCTACTTGTCAAAATTTCCTTTGTGTTGTAATTTCATGACAAGAAATGTTTCAAGTGGGTGCGTAATATTTGGGAGGATGAAGGTTTATCGACACTGGCTAGAAACTATATTTTCATGAGTGACTTACCTAGAGTGAAAGGGTGCAGTAGACAATGTAGATGTGGTAGAACGTCTTAGTTGGAGCTAACCCTAAAACATCTGATCTTTATCTTTTTACAATGGAATAGTTTCTTTTCTTCACCGTCATTGTTTACACTCTTCGTAGACGTGTTACCGTAATAACCACTTTTCTTATGATCCTGGGAATAAAATAAAGGCACAATTATTATAACACCTTTGTACAAACTCATAAAGTTATCAGTTAACCTTACAATCATTGCTGTGTAAGAAAATAAAACTGATATCTTGCAACTTTGGTACAATAGTTAATGTGTTTTTATTTCAATTAATAGTTTTTACGATTATATAAAAAAACAATATCTCCTAATGAACCAGTACGTTATATTATTTAGTAAGCGTAAATATTTTATGTTTTAACACTTTACGAAAGAATATAGATCTAACGTTTCGAGATGAGCCTCCAAAAAAGTGTACATGACCTTTCCATGTTCGGAGGGCAATGTGTTTATTGTGGTTATTTTTCAAGAGTAGTGAGCTATGAGTTTGAGTTCTTCCGTTTGAAAGTGTGTGATGTATAAACGTAGACTTCATTTCAAATTTCAAATATACGCAGTTTTTTTTTTTGCTCAGGATGCTGTAAGACTAAATTCAATGATATTGATATGGGAATGTTCTTGTTGCCAGTTTTCGTGCCAGACTATGGATCTGCTGGTCCCACGTTCGAATCCCGTTACCTAAAAAAAATTACAAAGAAATTGCACTCCGCCCTTTGGGTCGACGAATGTGCTGTAACTTGTAAAAATGACTATCAAATGAAACTGTTCTGTCAGGCAAGAGTAGCCCAAGTGTTAGCGGTAAGTGCTCTTGGCTAGTTGTCTTTATTTTAGTGTATTAGCTCAAAGTTAGGAATGGCTAGTGCAGAGTGGCTTTTGTCAATTATAATATATGTCCACGTAGGTAAACTGGGTCTAGTTCAATAAACTTGCCCCTTTTTCTGAGTACAAAAAGTAGTTCTTCATTGGCTACATTCATAGTTGTGAAATTAAGACCATTATCAATTAGCCCTAAACTTCAGTGGATAAATTATGAGGCACGTCAGAAACACGTTACTTCGAATATACAAAATTTTAGTTAATCTTCCACAAAAAATATTACTGATGTATGCAAATTAGTAGGTGTATTGTGAAACTGATGAAAATGTTAAATTCAAATACTCTGACATTAACTGCTTTTCGTGTTGAATTTGTATGGTTAAAAATTGTATGCATCTTTATTTAGAAATAATATTATACTTTTTCCATTTCTTGTTTCGTAAAGAGTAGAGGACAGTAGGCGTTACTTGTGTGTGTATATATCTATATATATATATTGCTCTTAAAAACAGCCAGAGGTAAAGCATCCAACCAGTAGCACCTTTGTCCATCTTCTGTTTGAACCGAATAACGAGACTGAGTGTCAATGTTTATCCTCAAGATAACACGAAAGTGGCTTAATTCACGTGTATTAAGCTTAAAATATAAAATATTTTTCTTTTTTGACGAAATAACGTGTTCTGTTACAACTGAAATTACAAATGCGATGCTAATGTACAATGGCACTTAGGAAACCAAAGAAAAATTACACCTTTACAATATTCTTTTAATGTTTTCTGGTAGAAATGACAGATCACTAGAAACCGACTGGAACCTGTGTTTCTGAGTAAAAGAAAACGGAAAGAAATTGAATGTAATTCCAATGTCTGGCCTTTAATTAACTTGGAAATAAATTTTAATATCGATGATTGACGAATGGCACGGAAAGAAATACGAGATACATCGCCACGTATTGGAAATTTTAATAAACATTAAATTAACTGGTAAGAACTTACTTAGAACATAATAGCTTGACATTAATTTGCCATTTTTGTTTTCTTCGCGTTTCCAAATATTTTAAGTAATTTTCTCATTAAATCTGTATTCGAGGCAGAAAAAACTTAAAAGAAACCTATCATATAAATATATAATTACTATAAACCAAGAAGCGAAAGAAGAAAAGCTGGAAAAACAGAAAAGGCTTAGATGAACAAAACCATTTGTCAGCAGAATTATGGCAATAACGCGGTTCCTTTGATGTATTTTCTTTTCGCGATGTATACTTTCTAAGAAATACTTTTGCATACATAATATTAAAGATAATTAATGTTAAAAGTTCTAAAGGCTGAAAGGTTCATGTACAAAGTTTTATTCATTCTTTCATGCATCATGACGAAATGTATTTTGTGATTGTTGTCTTGGAATGGAACGCTTCATTTCATTACCTGCACCATAAAAATTGTGATTCATGTAATTTCCCAACATAAATAGCGTCTCAACGATTACTCTATCTATTATTTCCCAGTCGCTCTGGTGATTACTGGGATTACGTGAAAGGCCTCGTCGGCATTCTACTCTTATTTGTTGTTTCCCAGAAACATAATATAAATATTTTGCAAAAATGAAATAAAAATCACGAGAAGAAAGCAATATTGCTCATGTCTCTTTATACACCATTAGCATGCAGGAAGAGAAATATTTACAGAATCAGCTTAGATACGTTTTCTCTAACCTTCTCATTTTAAATATTAATAATCTAACATAAATAAACCACGGGCACCACAAGATAGGAAGAAAAGCTAACTTCAAGATTTGCCGCAGTTTGATTAAACTCGCCGTTTACCATCCTGCATTTAGTTTTACACGAAAGTAATGTGATAAAGGTTTGTGTATCTATGTTCAAAACCAGTCATATACTGTTCATATATGGCAAAAAAATAATTGCTCACAGCGAAATGCTTAACTTATGGGTAAATACAATCATTGCCCTGCAAGTTTCACGTCATTTAATCTATTTATATTACAGCCTCTCAACTATATGCATTGATAAATTAATACTATCAAACTGTGCTCTTTATGGAAGTACGCCCCCCCCCCCCCAGTAG
>NW_013666175.1:221171-225181 GCF_000517525.1 Limulus polyphemus | reverse complement strand
GCGGACTTACAATGCTAGAATCCGGGTTTCGATACCCGTGGTGGGCAGAGCACAGATAGCCCATTGTGTAGCTTTGTGCTTAATTACAAACAAACAAGCAAACTTTGTGGAAGTATTTTTTTAGTGTTAATTAGAATTTTTAGATAGCTTTTGTTCAGAAGTTTTCACGATTTAAACATTTACTTTCACTTAACAATTAATACCCCCCCCTCCAGTCGAACAGCGGAATGTCTGCGGACTTACAATGCTAGAATCCGGGTTTCGATACCCGTGGTGGGCAGAGCACAGATAGCCCATTGTGTAGTTTTATGCTTAATTACAAACAAACAAGCAAACTTTATGGAAGTATTTTTTTAGTTTAATTAGAATTTTTAGATAGCTTTTGTTCAGAAGTTTTTCACGATTTAAACGTTTACTTTCACTTAACAATCAATACCCCCCCGGTCGAACAGCGGAATGTCTGCGGACTTACAATGCTAGAAGCCGGGTTTCGATACCCGTGGTGGGCAGAGCACAGATAGCCCATTGTGTAGCTTTGTGCTTAATTACAAACAAACAAAACATTTAATAATTTATGAATCAGAATCGTAACTTATGTAACTAAAGGGGAGAAAGGGAGTTTATAAAGGAAATGATTAAATCATTAATCATAATTAATTATAAAATTTATAATTATAAAAAAATAAAGACGTGCGACTAAAATAGTAATTATTATTCAAGTTTAAAATTTTGATATTATGTGAGATTGTTAATACGTAAAAATGACAAAATTTATGACAAACATATTACGTAACAAAGTAATTGATAATAATAATATGAATTTTACATTTCATAGACTATAATCAAGTGTGTCTAATGTCAACAGTAGTTTCGGTAATATCCTAAAACATGAAAAGTTAAGAGAATTGGTATCCTAATGTATTCAAATTAAAACTAAAAATAGTTACAAAAATAGTAACTATTTCGTAATACTCCTTCAAAGTGACATTCTCTCAGCAGTTATTAATACAGTATAAAGTCACCGTTGTTACCACGAGCCTGTAAAATATTCCTTACAACAGAGTTCCAGTCTGAAACTGCTGAATTCAACGTATGACCAGGAGTCTGAAACTGCTGAATTCAACGTATGACTAGAAGTCTGAAACTGCTGAATTCAACGTATGACTAGGAGTCTGAAACTGCTGAATTCAACGTATGACTAGGAGTCTGAAACTGCTGAATTCAACGTATGACTAGGAGTCTGAAACTGCTGAATTCAACGTATGACTAGGCGTTGGTGTAGCGAAACAATCCCACGTTACGAATGTTTTCCGCAAAACACATCAGAATTATACATAAGCCTAAGATATAAGTATCGTTGATTAAATACCTTTATTTCAAACAAACGATCACAAAACAAACAACCTTGTTCATTGTCAATACCAAGAACAACATAAGCAATCTGCAATTGTTCAACAGTGGTCGAAGAAACACTTTCGTCGGGTTACTGTGTAATAAATAACCTTGAATGTCATTTAACCGTTGCAGCGATAACTGGTTCGTAAGTGCTTGGTCAAAATATTGTCTGATGTCTTAATTACTTTGCGTATGCATCGCCTAATCAACAACGAAATGAAACAGAACCAACACATTAACATTTTAAATGCTCTGCAATAGAAATTAAGTATACAAGAGCGGCAGAGACTGGTGGTGTTATCGCAGACTGACCACGCTACTCCAGTGATATCACACACTCAGTAAGTCTTAGAACATCGATACAGAACAAAAACTTGCTGTGGTTTTTTTCTTTCTCGTAGTGCCAGGCAGGGATCGACTAAGGAGCTGTTGGTGGGTGTTGAAGGAAATATGAGATGAGAACGTAGTATTCATTCCGTACCAGTGTGTACCAAAATTATAGTTGAAGGCTGTTTGATTGTCGTTACAAAAATGTGAACTAGTCAGATATGTTATCATCTCTCAAGTTGCACACTTGTGACTCTCAATAAGGCATGATAGTAGCGACTTATGTATGGCTTCTATACGGGATGGCAAGATAAGCTGGCTAGTTTTATCACCTTAAGCTCTCAAAAAATCAAACAATAATCCTTTAGGAATGGAAGAAAAAATATTATTGTAATGCATAGAAAACCCGATCATGAAAGATAAACAAAGACAAAAAGATATACTATCCTATAGGCTTGTTTAAAGCAGACGCAAAGATAGCTATGCAGTTAGTAAGACATGAAGAGTTGTTGACATTATATCCTTTAGAGTCATAGTTTATGGAAAAAAACCTCAGCATAAGTTGGGTGTTTGTTTGAAGTTAGGCACAAAGCCACACAATGCGTTGTAAGTCCGCAAACATACCGCTGTGTCACTGAGGGTCGAACTCAGCCTAACCTAATTTTATGGTTACTGTTTGACAGTAAAACTGTGTTATCGCAATGCCGAAGGCTAACGTAGTCTTATTAAAGAAAAAGCTGCGTAATGATATATCTCTGCTGTACCAGTCGCGAGTATCGAAACCCGATTTTTAACGTTATAAGCCCTCAAACATACCGATGAGCCACCGAGAGCAAAGCTGAGGGCTCCTTAAAACGTAAATAAGAATAAAAAGAAGAAAGGTGGAAATGTTTTATCTTATAAATTTCTTAATTATTAAAAGCAGTAACAAACTTTAATTATAATATAGCAATAGGTTTGGCAAATATTGGAGGTTCATAGAAGTACTTAAAACAGTGGTCGAATAAAGTCAGGCTTTGTCGCCAACATGCTTATCTGTGGGTTAAAAAATAGCGGTATAACAGTTATACGGTCGAAACTAAAGTTATACTGTTGCAAAACACCTATTTCCTCCTCTTAGGCCAAGTGATCAGGGCGCTTGACTCACAATCTGAGGTCGCAGGTTCGAATCTCCGTTCCACTAAACATACTCGCCCTTTCAGCCGAAAGGGTATGATAATGTGATGGTCAATCCCACTATTCGTTGGTAAAAGAGTAGCCCAAGAGTAGGCAGCGAAAAATATTTCAAATTGGGGGTCATCTTATTTATTGGAGAGGACCTTATTTGCTACGTTAACCGAGATCATTGTTCTTCTTGGAGATACGCATTAAGAATGTTTCATTTCTCACGCTCTACGATTTAATGTATCTTCTTCATTACTTGATTTGAAATTAAAGCTAAATAAAATGTAACAAAACTGTTCTTAACTAAAAATTAATTATATTCTAGCGACCCGGCATGGCTAGGTGGTTAGGGCGCTCGACTAGCAATCTGAGGGTCGCGGGTTCGAATCCCCTTTCAGCCGTGGGGGCGTTATAATGTGACTCCCACTATTCGTTGGTAAAAGAGTAGCCCAAGAGTTGATGGTGGGTGAGGATGATTAGCTGCCTTCCCTCTAGTCTTACATTGCTAAATTAGGGACGGCTAGCGCAGATAGCCCTCGTGTAGCTTTGCGCGAAATTCATAACAAACAAACATATTCTAGCGTTTCCCAAATTGAGGGTGAGGATGATTAGCTGCCTTCCCTCTAGTCTTACACTGCTAAATTAGGGACGGCTAGCGCAGATAGCCCTCGTGTAGCTTTGCGCGAAATTCATAACAAACAAACATATTCTAGCGTTTCCCAAATTGTGCGGCGCGGCTCCCCAGTGAAGTGCAAATTACATAATTTTCTACTGAATTAAGTAGACTTTTAAGTCTCTCATATCTGAATATTAATTGTCGATCCAATCTAATTAAGCCCGGCATGGCCAGGTAGTTAGGGCGCTTGACTCGCAATATGAGGGTCGCGTGTTCGAATCCCTGTCCCACTAAAACATGCTCGCCCTTTCAACTGTGGGGCGTTATTATGTGATTCTCAATTCCACTATTCGTTGGTGAAACAGTACCTCAAGAGTGGATGGTGTTAACTAGCTGCCTTTCCTCTAGTCTTTCACTGTTAAATTAGGGACGGCTAGCGCAGATAGCCCTCGTGTAGCTTTGCACGAAATTCAAAACACATCACAGAATCCTCCTCTTAGGTGTGCCC
>NW_013666175.1:211944-220794 GCF_000517525.1 Limulus polyphemus | reverse complement strand
TTTGCACGAAATTCAAAACATATCACAGAATCCTCCTCTTAGGTTTCGTACGGAATATACTTGACTTTAGTGTATTGCAACTATAACGCCAGTATATTTCACTTCAGGTCAAATACCAATACCCTCCTCCCTGAAATACGCTCATAGCAACACCTTTTTTTATTTAATTATTAAATAAAATGTATCTTGCTATGAAGATAATCCATTATGCGTTTTGGCTGGCATGATTACCGTAATTTTTTGTATGGTAACTGGAAACTGTCCTACGGTTTTAGGATTTTTGCCCGAAAAAGAGGATACAAAAGCCTACACATAGGATCATTTCAGAAACCTATCTACGTTGAGTCCAAGTGTGATAATATTTTAAACGAAATAATAGTGATAAGGCGTAATATCTTGTTGTTAGTTTTCTAAATATTTATTTATGGCAGAGTGAGTGTCATAAGTATTCTGATTCAAAACAAAATGTCAGCGGTAAGTTTACGGAGTTACAACGTTAAAAATCCAGAGTTCGATTCTCCACGAGCGAAATAAATAGCATAGCATGCTACTTAAAATGAAATACTGATTTTTTGCTTTTTTCGTAACCTGTAAGCGATAACCTCAAATGTTACACAGTTATTTTTTCAAATGTTGACCATTCAGTTTTTGATGTACAGGGTGAGAATTAATACGTTATCAAAAGCAACGTACTGATTGATGTACGTCAACAAGCCACAGCAGTCTTTCTTTACCCTGAAAGAATTAAGAACCTTTGATCTGTCAGAATTAAGATAATTAATTGCTTATTCTATTCTTGTTTTAGTGGTCCATCCATACATTATTTTTATCTGATTTATTTAGAAACCATAATTTAAGTTTCCAACATAATACATAAACATGACAAAGAATCCATGTAAGTCTTTGGATTTGCAATGCTAAAATCAAGGGTTCGATTTCCCCTCGGTGGACACAGCAGAGAGCCAGGTGTGGCTTTACTATAGGAAAACACACACACACACACACACACACAAAGGTGGCTTTATCAGGTTATCAGTGTGGATTTTTACTTAACTCCACCGAGGTATCTTGTGATCTCCGAGAAAATATTTAAAGCAAGAGGACGGAGCTAGAAAGGGAATCCTCAATAGCCGCGGCTCTAAAAATATTTTAGGTAAGATTAGAGTACATTAAGCTATGAGACATTTGTGTTCCTATTTATTAGCTATATTTTCGTGCGCCATCAATACCAAGCGTGGGGCGTGCGTATACCCGATTCAATTTTATTACTCATCAAGATCTCTACCAGTCTACCCTCAAATTAGAGTAAATTAATCTATGAGACCTTGGGCGTGATCAAATACATCAGTCGAAAGGGTTTGACCTCCTGAGTCCAAAACTATAATTATATCTCACATCGGTCAAGAGATGACGGAGCTATGAGCTGAAAGTTTGTACTTGAAAAAAAAACAAAAAAACAACTCGGAGCCATTCTTTTTGGCCGCTGTGCCGCAGCCAAAGAACATTTTTTCTAGAACTTTCGAATGAGGGTAACGCTTGGGAACAAAGAATATGTTCATAGTTTTGTCATTCTATTTCTAACTATGAAAACACATTCAATATATATATATATATATACATTTACATAAGAATATAAATTTTCCCCATGATTTTGGTGGATGACAAGCTTAATTGTCTGACTTTTTTTTTTCAAATTTGTGGAATATCCAAAATTAACAAGACAACGATACTTCTAAGTTAAAAAAAAAAGAAAGAATAAAATGTTTTTGAAATAAATATATATTCTGGCTAACTCTTCACAGCTTATTGTTGTTGAACAATGAGGAAGGAAGGCATATTGGTACATTTCACTACGCTGTTTCTATGTTTTTTGTTCAGCATATATATTTTGTACAGGGTCAAAGTCACGTCATAGCAGGAAGTGCACTTGTTTTGACTAAGTATGGAAAGCAGAAATCCTACCTGTGAAAGTCCAGCCGTACAACACTAGACACCAAGTGACACAACCGGTTTCTAACTGGGCACAGTTTCAGGTTTGTATTAGTTTCTCATGTCTAGACGCCTTGTCTTCTTCCCCCGTAGCTTATTTAGCCCTGTACGTTCTCTGTCCACGAGATTCCGCTGTCGTTTGCCCACTCTTTGACTTCACCATACAGACTTTTAGTTCGGAAATGCCACGCAACACGGTGGCTCAAACATTAAAACGAAGAGAAAGGGCTGCTGACTGAGCTGGATAACATTGAAACTTCCGAAACGGCCACCTGAGAAAACTACCACATCTGGATTACCTGAACCGCAAGCTACTGAAAGTGAAGAGATATGAGGTACTTGTGATCATACCAAACGAGTATTCGAAATTATTTGGCTTCTCGCCTTGCGTGATTACATTAAGCCACTACAGAGGACCAATCAACGGAAAGAACAAGGCATAAAAGGACCGCCCAGAACCTAGTTTTTGTGGAGAGGTTCAACCTCTGTTTGTTATGCCGTTACGTGGGATAGAAATTTTCACAGCATAAACAAGGAGCGACTGGAAACCGTCACCGTGACTCAGTTGATGAACTTGATAGCAGCAACACGACCATAATTTTTCTGTACGTTTTGTAACTATTAAAAATTATGTAACTATAATGATTATAACTAGTTAAGGTACTTTACTCTAACGAAGACAAAGTGTATTGAAACTCATAAAATACCTTACAATCACAACTTCACTCTAACGAATTGAAAGTGTATTGAAACTCATAAAGTACCTTACAATCACAACTTTACTCTAACTAACTGAAAGTGTATTGAAACTCATAAAGTACCTTACAATCACAACTTCACTCTAACGAATTGAAAGTGTATTGAAACTCATAAAGTACCTTACAATCACAACTTTACTCTAACGAATTGAAAGTGTATTGAAACTCATAAAGTACCTTACAATCACAACTTCACTCTAACGAATTGAAAGTGTATTGAAACTCATAAAGTACCTTACAATCACAACTTTACTCTAACGAATACAAAGTGTTTTGAAGCAGATTTAATTAATACAATTATTTCAAATTCAAATGTTTAAACCATCTACACATTACATTTAACAGAGAGAGGAGAGGGTAATATTACAAAAGGGGACCATAATGCTGGGACGAAAATAAAGACAGACTACATTTTTAATACATGGTAGTGAAGTTTCACGGGTAAAAATAACATACAGTATTATATAAGAATAATAGTCTTGATAAGACAAATAACAGTTTTAGGCTTAATAAGAAAAAGGGATTGTGTAGGCTAGAAAGAAACAAACATAGTGAGAAACCTAAAACAACTTTTGTTGCTAAATTATTAAACAACATATATATATATATATTACTTCCTGGCTTAAGACTATTTTATATATACTCTGTTAGAAATAAACTCAAATAGGGCAATATAGCGAAAAATAAATTTTATGATTTTAATCAGAAACATAGTCAGTGTATGTAGCAGTATATCAGGTTCAACATTATGTCTTGCTTCACGAATGATACCAGAATATTGAATTTGTACAGAGGCTCACAAGACAAAAGACGATTTAGCGCTAAAGTTTGGTGCTGGATTCCCACGGCGGGCACGGTGCAGGTAGCCCATTGTGCAGCATTGTGCTAAAACTAAAAACCAAATAACAGCAGCAACAACAAGAACAGACGATTGCTCTTTGTCAAAACTCCATACCCCAAGGAAAAGTGTCCCGACCACATCAACAACACGTTCATCCGGGTTCCTGAACACGATCGACGGGCGCCATTTCTAGCTTTGTACCTTCTTAATCGATGGAGAATATTGGTACTTTCTTTTCTTTATCATTCAAGTCGGTCGTTTAATTATTAACTATAGTTTTACAAGTTGTAAAGACTGAACGTATCAAACTGTATCACCAGAATTTGGTTTCCAAACGATTATTACTTCACGTTAAGATAAATCGTTTTAGGCTAAAAGCCAATAAATGTGAAGAGTAATGAAACATCAGATTAGATACTATTATGTTTTCAAGTTTCGGTTTTGAAATCCCGGCCAGAAGCTCAGAGTAAATTACAAAATAGAGCGGCCATTTAATTTAGAGAGTGCTTTAGTGACTGTAGTGATGATAACTTGTTACCTTCTAACATTGTCTTGCAGTTAATGATGTTCATTGAAAACAATTATTTACTTTGTAATCTTTGTGGCATGGTACCTTTCCTCGAGTTTAAGTTAGAAGGATTTAGGATTCAAAATCAATGTATTTTCACAACTCAAGTAAAAACGGGAATTTCTTATGTCTTGTTATCAAGGTTACGCAATATGAACTTCTTCTTTTAACACAGAAAAACATAGAATCATCTGTCGCCAGTCTTAATAAAGTTATATTGTACAGTAATAACAAACAATCACCTGAACCAGAGGGAGCCTCTTTGACGATGCACACTGTCTAGACTGTAGTGTGTTCCTCTCATATAACAACTTAATTCATGCACTAGAAATC
Source organism: Limulus polyphemus (assembly GCF_000517525.1). Classification (NCBI taxonomy): domain Eukaryota; kingdom Metazoa; phylum Arthropoda; class Merostomata; order Xiphosura; family Limulidae; genus Limulus; species Limulus polyphemus. The sequence goes on along the minus strand of NW_013666175.1, from coordinate 216,305 downwards.
AACTGCAAATAATAAGAGAGTAAAGACGTAAGCGACACTTCATTAAAAGGATCAAATATTTATTCCTCAGTTGTTTTTAAAACAATCTTATCATGGCCAAAATAAATGTTGTCAACTTCATTGGATAAAACACTTTGATCCTTCTCATCGATTGGATACGTCTGATAGACACAGATTTGAAATGTCTCAGTTCAGATGGAATAATGGAAAGATAACTTAAATAATTCCTACAAAGGTTGCTTAACTCATCGTATAACAGAGATTGAATAATAATAATAAAAAACAGTTGAAATCAGTTAATCCATTACAGGAACTAATTAGGTCACGCTTTTAAAATAAAGTTGTCTATCAAGAAAATCAATGTGAAAGTTAAATGGACAACCTTATGAAGACAAATAGAAGTGGATCGAAATGACGTTTAATCACCAGTTGACCGGAAAGTTGCCCACTTTAACAACTTTAAATTGATTTTCTTGATAGAATACTCTTGAAATAAATGAAGACACACGGAAATGGGTCGAAACTCTATCTAATCAGTACTTCTTCAGGCAGATTGTTCATTTCAACAATTTTCACCGTATACTACCTTTCAAACAAGGAAAATCAATAACTGGATTCTCTTCGTTTTTCATAAAGGCCCATTGTTTAAGAAGTTGACAACAATATACATGTACATACCCATATTGTCTAAATACGTAGAAACGAATATCTTAAAGATTAATGAACATTTTTCCAACTTCAGCTTCATATATATGTGTGTACTTTATATTTATTACTAATTTAACTTCTGTTTGGAATATATATTGTTTAAGAAGTTGACAACAATATACATGTACATACCCATATTGTCTAAATACGTAGAAACGAATATCTTAAAGATTAATGAACATTTTTCCAACTTCAGCTTCATATATACGTGTGTACTTTATATGCATTACTAATTTAACTTCTGTTCGGAATATATACATACATATATATATATATATATATGTGTGTGTGTGTGTGTCTGTCTGTCTGTATACGGGATAAGATTCTTTAAAATGAAGTTACATAGATAGAACAGGGCATTAGTGTGCACAGAACGTAGTTTTGTACATTTCGATCTACGAACCTACGTCTTTTAAAAAAAAAATTGTATCAGATGAAGAATTAAGTTGTTTCATAGTTGAAACTATTCGGAGTATCTTTAAGTGATTATCCCGATAGATAGTATTCATTTTAGGGTTCGTTGTGTATGTTCGTCAAACAATGTTTCTTAATTCCAAGAGCAATCTTGTCTGGATTAAATTTCTAACAAACAAAAAAGTACAAACTTATAGTCGGAAGAATGTTTTAACAGAAAGCAACGTAAGGATTGTTGTACAGCCACGGGAGACAACGTTTCGAAGAAGGGAGCTTTGATTGTTCTCCAAGAAAAACTCGCACAGAAGAGCGTTTAAGGCAGTAACAGGCTCCGAAATCACACCCTAATCCAATCCGTAGCAAATCCCTCATTTGCAGAGTGAAAGGCTGTGGCGACTATAGAGAAACCTCCGAGAAAAATAAAAGCCATTGCGATGCAGCCGGTCATCTCCTGTTGTAGTTAACAAGATAATGAACAAGAACTTGAAGTTGATGAAGGTTCACAGGCTTCCAACCACACCTTGAAATTACAAGCAAGCTGGTCGAAGAAACCGCACCAACCCATTCGACCACATACCTTCAACGCCCCTGTGGACTTTTATGGACTTTTGCACCTTTAGTCTGCTTAAACTGGCGTTGAACGCGACGGTCATGTTCAGTGTAGGATCTCTGAAAAGTTTATGAAGATGTGTGGTCTAAGATTGACCTCAGTGCCTATCATAGAAACTTATTACAACGGAAATTGCGATGTTGGGCAGTAGTCTGTATTCACGACCAGTAAATAGACTGATCACGATCAGCGATGGAGGAAGCATTTCTAGGGGTAGCGCAGGACCTGTATATTAGTGTTTGAAACATGCCATAAGAAAATTATAATTCAAACAAAACCAAACTATCTTATTACACGATCATACGGTGTTTTTCTCACGGTTTTATACAAGAAATTCCTATGCAAGTCAAGGACAAATTGCATAATGAAAGAAAATCATTATGAATGTATCAATGAAACATTTTTTTTGTTATAATTTTTTTCACAGTTACTCCTATAAAATCAGGACATTGATTTATTGTATAAACTTTAAGCTGAAATCATATTTTATAATTATTAATAAAACAATAAAACAGACAACGATAGAAATTGAAAATCAAATATGCCACTTTATGTGTGTTTATAAAAAAATTTTAGCATATGCTTATCCCTTATGCATTATAGTGCTGATACAATATTTTGAATAATGCGTTTCCTACCAAAAAAAACTCTTTAACCTTGTTTACATGCAGGTTATATATTTTGTGTGGTATGAACAAGAGCTATGATTGAACAGCGAGGTTTATTTAAATAGGTTTATTTGATTTAGAGCATAGATACAAAATAGCCTACCTGTGTTCTGTTAACTACGAAGAATTAAACCCCAGGTTTTATTTTAGCGACGTAACTCGTTAAAACTCCGCTAATCCGCCAGGGGGACCTGTTGATGCGATAATATGTTATACGTATTATATATTCAATATTAGAATCTGTTTTTGTATTTTGTTTTCTGTAATTGATGACCCCTCTCCCCCCCCCCCACTCGCACCGGTTTTCTAATCACATTTCCAGATACTTATCGAAGTATCTTGATCGTCCCCAGACAATCCTTCTAACTGCCTGGGTGGCCTAGTGCTGAAAGGATTACAATAAATGGCTCAGTGTGGTTCCTAACACACAACCTTTGCTGAAATGAATTACTTAGTCGCCAGCTTTGCCACAACAGATGGGCAAGATAAAGAAATCAGAGGTAACATAACTCATTGCAATGTAGTCGGCTCAAACATTAGTTATATATTATGCAGCATGAAAATTTATGAGTTGTAATCAGTTATACACAATTCAGTTGGATAATGTAACTTTGTTAGTGGTTCGTCATTGCGAAAAAAGTTTAGTGAAGTTTATATATTTATATATTTTAAATAAACCTTTGACATCCTTTGCATTCATAACATGAAGTTTTAATATACAGAGAAAGCCGACGTCAAAAAGTGGTTTATTCTGTGATTGAACTAAATGATACGAATATTATACAACGGAAATATAAATATTATACATTATGATGACATACCGTTGAATGCTTTGATGAAGTTATATTAACGAGCATTAATGATTATTTTCACTAACGATACATAATATATAACTGAAATTCAGTAATGTATTAGTAAAATCAATTAGATTAACTCGCGGGTGACATAAGGGTGTAATTAATGAGAGAAAAAACAGAGAAACGTTTACATTTCGAAATTTGATGAAAGAACTAGAAATTAATGAAATACATCATTGGACCGGGAGAACACCAATCTTAGTAGTTTCGTGTGGAAGAAAGTATGCATTATTTTGAAAAATAAGAATTCCGAGAACCCAAACGCTTTCCGATGGTAGACCTTCCGAAAGCGATCAGGTTGTCTGATTTCTTATTTTATAATAATTTAATGTTTGATCCTACATGATTTGTAATAAAAGGAAGAACATCAACAGGAACAAAGTGTTCATCCCCAAAATGTTCACCCAAGAAAGTACATAGAACCAACTAATAAAGTACTTTCAGTTTGGTTACATTAAGACGTAATAAAGTACTTCTAGTTTGGTCACATTAAGACGTAATAAAGTATTTTCAGTTTGGTCACATTAAGATGTAATAAAGTACTTTCAGTTTGGTCACATTAAGATGTAATAAAGTACTTTCACTTTGGTCACATTAAGATGTAATAAAGTACTTTCAGTTTGGTCACATTAAGACGTAGTAAAGTACTTTCACTTTGGTCACATTAAGATGTAATAAAGTACTTTCACTTTGGTCACATTAAGATGTAATAAAGTACTTTCAGTTTGGTCACATTAAGATGTGATAAAGTACTTTCACTTTGGTCACATTAAGATGTGCATAAAGTACTTTCAGTTTGGTCACATTAAGATGTAATAAAGTACTTTCAGTTTGGTCACATTAAGATGTAATAAAGTACTTTCAGTTTGGTCACATTAATACGTAATTAAGTAATTTCAGTTTGGTCACATTAATACGTAATTAAGTACTTTCAGTTTGGTCACATTAAGATGTAATAAAGTACTTTCAGTTTGGTCACATTAAGACGTAATAAAGTACTTTCACTTTGGTCACATTAAGATGTGATAAAGTATTTTCAGTTTGGTCACATTAAGATGCAATAAAGTACTTTCAGTTTGGTCACATTAAGATGTAATAAAGTAC
>NW_013666175.1:191905-211363 GCF_000517525.1 Limulus polyphemus | reverse complement strand
ACATTAAGACGTAATAAAGTACTTTCACTTTGGTCACATTAAGATGTAATAAAGTACTTTCAGTTTGGTCACATTAAGACGTAGTAAAGTACTTTCACTTTGGTCACACTAAGATGTAATAAAGTACTTTCAGTTTGGTCACATTAAGATGTAATAAAGTACTTTCACTTTGGTCACATTAAGATGTAATAAAGTACTTTCAGTTTGGTCACATTAATACGTAATTAAGTACTTTCAGTTTGGTCACATTAAGACGTAATAAAGTACTTTCACTTTGGTCACATTAAGACGGTGTGATAAAATATTAAAGTGTCTTGATATCATAAGGTTGCTGATAAGATTCTAAATTTCATTTCCTAGTTAATTATTCTGTTCGTCTTTACGTATTGAGGTTAATAAGAATGCAGTAATTTTTCATATAACACATAGATATAATTCATTCTACTAGTTGCTTAATACTCTCGAAAAGCCAAAATATTTCTATAAAATGTTTAAACCAATGAAGCTTTTTTTAAAAAACAAATGATACGTAAAAGACAAACCTTATAAAGAAAAGCCCGTATTTAAAATGATTATATCTCTGGTACAACTTGTCCCATAGATTTAAATTCATCAGAGGCGCATTGAGAATCATTATTTTCCTTCGAGAAAGGTTGAACATGGTACACTGTGTTTAGAAAATTGTCACAGAAGGTGTTCAATATGCTTTCCGTTATTCTCAGTCAGATTATCAACCTTATCTTTAAAGATAATGAAGCTAATGCAAGCACCATCTGTCCCAGACAATGTTAAATGATCATCGCTTCCTCATTTCCAATTATATTGAAAGTTCCTGGGTTATTTTGAAAGAAATTTCCTATCTCGGTGTCTTAACGGTAAGCTCGAGGGCTTATAACGCTAAAACGTAGGATTCGAAGCTTTGTGCTTAACAACAAATAAATATATTTCCTTTGAAGACATCTTGTGATACTTTCTAATAACACTGATTCCGCTCAAAGCGATAAGTCTAGTTAATAACAGGAGATTCGACAAGATATTTACTACGAAATAGTTGTATGCTATCTGACTACTGAAGTAGTGAGGAATAATGAAAGACTGAACATAAAATTAGAATAAACAATCTTTATTTAACCCTCCAATCCCAACTCATTCATTTCTCATGAGCTTGAAAATCACGAAGCTTTACTAATTATAACTCTAAATTAACAAAGTGTATCTTCATGAAATTTGGCTTGCATTTAGTATATATTACAAGCCAGTTGTATTCAAAGAATCGGAATGTTTAATAAAGTATTTATAGTATAAATTTATAACTTTCAGAAGCCTTTACTGAATTATTCTGAGTGTTTTTTATGCTAAAAATAAGAATACTTCTTTTCACCTAATAGTTTTCATTTTAAGCTTGCTTAACACCTAGGCTATTCTATATGAATATCAAAAGTTTTTTAAAGCAAAGTTTATACATTATCAGTTATTTTCTCCACCCTAATACTAATTGTAGCAAAATCATCAATTTACAGTGATATGACATTTTGAAAGTTATGAAATCAAATGATGTATTTTTTCAATGAAATATTTGTCATAATATCTTCACTTTCATTATCTTCAATTGTTTTCTTTTAAACATATATTTTATTTTTATTTTATAGATTTACTGCTTGGCTTCTGTGACAAGTTTGGCTTCTCTCATGTGTGAAAAGCGACACACACACACAGTAGCAGATTTTCATACACTTATGTACGTTCGCGTGAGTCTTTAGACTCGTGACTCGTGGTTATTTAAACATAATTTTTTTAACTATGGCATAGCGGCTCATAGAATGGCTCCGAGTTTTTGTTTTTTTTCAAGTACAAACTTTTAGCTCATAGCTCCGTCATCTCTTGACCGATTTGAGATCTAATTATAGTTTTGGACTCAGGAGATCAAACCCTTTCGCCCAAGATCTCATAGATTAATTTACTCTAATTTGAAGTTAGGCTAGTAGAGATCCTGATGAGTGGTAAAATTGAATCGGGTATACGTGCGCCCCACGCTTGCCATTGCCGGCGCACAAAAATATTGCTAATAAATAGGAATAAAAGGTTTCATAGATTAATTTCCTCTAATTCTGCCAAAAAGAATTTCAAGTTCTGTGGCTGTTGAGGATTTCCTCTTGTTTCTTTAAGTCTTTTTCGTCAGAAAAATTAGTCTATAATTCCAATATGCATCTAAGAGATAAATAATACGTTAATCGTTAAAAAAAGAATGTCTAAAAACGACTATAATATAACTGGTTTCCTAACTACGCTATTTAAGGTGAATTAATTGTTAAATGGTACGAGTATCAACACTCACATCAGCTCATAACTACTGGTCTAACGTTTATTGGTGCCAATTTCAAAATGACCATTGAAAGCTTGGAGTTTAAAATAAGATCTTTCTATTGGTTATAAACATGTTCTGGTTTTTGAAAGCTGCTTTGAAATTAAAGTAGAGATGGGCGGGGTTTCTATCGTGGGTTGAGAAAATTTCTTTGTTCCTCACTATGGGGAGAAGTTAGCATATTAAACATGTATATTTAACTTTGGCATTGTTTATATATTGTGTCTAGGATAAATCAGGCAGTGTGACTATTATAATATTAAAGTTATACAAACTAAAGGAGGTGAATTCAGAACGCAGATGCGTCCTGTGACAATTTTTTATACATTTTCTTTAGAAATTAATCAATTAAAACTTAGATAACATAACAATTTGAATTATAAACTACACTATGGTGCTAATTTCGTTGACATATATTGATAATAAAGTCGTTTAATTAAATTTTGAATGTAACTCTGTGATGAGTCAGTCCCGTATTTGAAATATATAATTAACTTGTCACAACAAACCGTTGCTCTTATTAGAGAGTTAGTTGTACAGATACTGTTCCTCCTTGACCTCTAGCTCCATATCTCTCCCGCATGATGTTCTCGACTGAATAATTCTCTTGTTAGCAATTTAAATTGTTAAAGTCATACTTACTTAGATCAACTAGTGCTACACACGTGACTAATCATTCCCCCAATAAAATACAAGAGAGGTTGTTACCTCTAGAGGTCACCTGACTGCCCTTGCAAAATATGATTTTCGAACTTCACATTCCACTTGTGATCTTGAAGCTATATTACCCATGGGTAGTCAAATGCGCTTACTTTATGCGAATGACATCCTACAATGAGTAGCTAAAGTGAAAGGAATTTAATGACATTCTTGACCAATGTGGTTTGAAAATATCCAAAAATTACAAATCTTGAAAATTTCTATATTAATACAGAGAAGTAAGAGAAACAGTATGTTTATACATGTCAATCACACAGCCAAAAATCTTCTGTTGCAGTGAGTTTTCAGGGTCGTCGCTGACCATTTCTTTCTGACTAAATTGTTGTGATTCAATTTTCAGAAAATAAAATTTTCTGTTATACGACTTTTAATGGTACGAGTTTGTCCAATCTTCTTGAACGATGTTCTTAGTACCCGCGCTTCTAGGCATGGAATAACGTGGTCTTCCGATAAGTTTTCACAGAGGACTCCATTTATCAACACAGTTTGGGCACAGCTAACTTCATCAACAAATTCAGAGTTTGTTTATGTTCGATTTAGAGTAAAGCCACATTGGACTATCAGGGGAAACTGAACCCCGGGTTTTAGAGTTGTAAGCCTACCAAGGGATCGAATTCAGAGAAATAAGGATTGATGACAGCATTTCTTGACTTGATATATTCATTAATACTAGGAGGCATGTTTGGTTCCATTGATCATTGGCTTGGTCAATCGACAAAGGCATGTAGACATCTAAAGCTTTGAACTTTAGTGTTCCTTTACCGTTATCGGTTTCCAAACCCTACTTTGGTTGATATCAAGTTTTCGAGCAGCACTGTTTCCACTTTCTATCCAAAAAGGATATTTTTCAGTTGGGTAGTGGATATTTTGAGTAACCTTCATTAACATTTTCAGAGATACAGATGACCCCTCAGAACGAGGAGTATCTTTTATCTATCCATTTGAGTCGAAATGGGCATGAATTTCATTTTGTAATTACCTTTAGGTGAAAGTAAAACCGCCATTATTTTGGATGATACAGTCAATTAACAGTTACTCGACCATGCCCTTTGATATGCGTTTTATTGAAATGCCAATTTCGAATTGCTGATAGTAAGAGAGAATATAGAAAAGAAGAAAAATAATTACAATGCTAGTTGCGAGAAAAAGGTTTATATAAGAAGTATAATACAGATTCGAAGCATCATATATTATGTCCAAGCTAGTTTCGTAGATTAAACTTACAATCCCTAAAAGTGCCTTTGGAAAAATTTTGTAAGCCTAGGAAAGTATAATTATTGTATTATTTAAGGTCGTCGGTGGGGGAAAGGGAGGGATAAAAGGGTGCCGCACAGTAGGGGGTATCATAAGAGGCCTGTAGGTAACATGGTCTGTGAAATCATAGACCCAAACTGTGCTACTAAGGGCGGGTAGTTTCAATGAATGTCGCCAAGGACGGATAGTTCTACATCAAGTCAGAAGAGGACTTCTCCGAAGTTGGATGTCGAGGTGTCTGAATCTGAGATTAAGTCATTACGAAGTTTGTCTTGACCTCTACTGCAAACATTTCATACACGATATTAATAATCATTAAGATCAACTTTGTACTTTATATTTTAATTTCAAAATTATGGACAGCTATGCGCGCTGGTAGTCCTTGTGTGGCTCTGTACACAAATTGTAAAACAATAAACAAACACCAAGACAGCGTTCTACGAAGTTGCAAAATGGGCAGGAACAAGCACTAAAACCGCCTCGCAACTGAATTATAAATAAGATTCGCGCTAATAGTACAAACAACCTAACAAAAAAGGCAGCTAGAACAAAGCCACCTTATACACTTAAAGCAGCAAGAGTTAAATCTAGAGACAAGATTCTCGCTAACTCGGTGTGAGGTCAGGCGTGACACAGTAGCCGCAAGCATAGTAAAACACTTACTTGCAACAAGTCACGTCCAATACATAGTAAAACACTTACTTGCAACAAGTCACGTCCAATACCAGTACAAGGAGTTAAAGGATGAACGATATAGATAGTAAAAAGTGGCAATCAAACGATGTAACCATTATCCCCACCTACTGTGACAGAAGTCAAATTATTGGCCTGAACACAATTTGTCCTAAGGGTTAGCGGCTCTTAAGTGAAATTGGTTGTTACACCATCTTTAAGTTAAGCCTGATGGAAACCTCTCGTATAAAGTGTTTAATAGACGTTTCAACCTTTTATTTTTATCACGTATTTTGCTGAAACTTTTCCAGAAGTAAATCACAGGATGGAAATTTATATATAATCAGTAGGTTTTCTTTGCTAATATCATTCTGAAATATCCTAATAGTTATATTTAAGTGTACATTTTATTGAAATGGTTTGTTTCCTTGTTTCAGATTTCTCGCACCAATCTACCAAAGGGTTGTCTGCGCTAACTGTCCATAAGATTGAATTGGTATACTAGAGGAAAGGCAGCAAGTCAATGCCCCCCACATACTTTTGAACTACTAATGTCTGACCGAATACTCTCCCCCCCCCCAAGAGGTACAGCGGTATGTCTGTGGACTTACAACGCTAGAAACCGGGTTTCGATACCGTGGTGGGCAGAGCCCAGATAGCCCATTGTGCAGCTTTGTGCTTAACTACAATCAAACAGACCGAATACTTGGATCCGACCATCATTTTTATAAATCACAGTGCGAAGCGCATTTTGTTGCGGCATCAGGACTAGAACCTTAATTTCTCAACTATGTCCAGTCCAACTAAGATGAAATACTACAGAAAAAAGGGGTGGGGGAGGGAGAGAGAGAAGAGTGATATTTGATGACATATGTTTGTAATATTTATTAAACTAGACTATATATAGATAACCTCGTTGAAAAGAGCTAAAATAAGTATCTACGACGTTGTTCGTACAATTTAAGACAAATATCTACAACGTTGTTAGGACAATTTAAAATAAACATCTGGAATGCTGTTCGTATAATTAAAATAAGCATCTGGAATGTTGTTCGTACATTTAAAATAAGCATCTGGAATGCTGTTCGTACATTTAAAATAAGCATCTGGAATGCTGTTCGTCCATTTAAAATAAACATCTGGAATGCTGTTCGTAGAATTCAAATAAGCATCTGGAATGCTGTTCGTAGAATTAAAATAAGCATCTGGAATGCTGTTCGTACAATTAAAATAAGCATCTGGAATGCTGTTCGTACAATTAAAATAAGCATCTGGAATGCTGTTCGTATAATTAAAATAAGCATCTGGAATGCTGTTCGTATAATTAAGATAAGCATCTGGAATGCTGTTCGAACAGTAAGCATCTAGAATGCTAGGCCCGGCATGGCCAGGTGGTTAGGACGCTCGACTCGCAATCTGTGGGTTGCGGGTTCGAACCCCCGCCACACCAAACATACTCGCCCTTTCAGCCGTGGGGGCGTTATAATGTGACGGTCATCCCACTATTCGTTGGTAAAACAGTAGCCCAAGAGTTGGCGGTGGATGGTGATGACTAGCTGCCTTCCCTCTAGTCTTACACTGCTAAATTAGGGACTGCTAGCGCAGATAGCCCTCGTGTAGCTAGTCATCTAAGGAAGGCAGCTAGTCATCACCACAGCTAGTCATTATCAACTAGAAGTAAACGTCACAAAATTGTAAATCTTGCCAAATTTTTTTTTTTATTTACGTTTTGGACAGAGTTGGATGGTTTAGTTTGATTTGATGGTAAGCACAAAGCTACACAGTGGGTTATTTGTACTGTGCCAGTCACGGGTATCGAAACCCGATTTTTGAGCGTTATAAGCCGTCAAACTTATAGATGAGCCACTGGGGGCTTGTACTGGATGATGGTCTAACAGTATCTTTGTGGTGTGTTAATTAGTGTTTATTGAATAGATCGTTTATGTGTCGGATACTAAGAAGTAGAAGGGAGGACTCATCCTTAACTAGTGATTATAAGCAGAATATGAATTAATAAAGTTAATTAACAACAAAATATGAAATTTACACACAATCTAGAAAGAATACTCAATCTCATTGAAGTAGTAACGATTAGTATACAAATATATTTAGTAGATCAGTTATGAAATAACTAATTATGGGACAAATATACAAATGAATGATAATTACTTAAAAAAGATATGTGAATTTGACTTTAAAGATAAAGGACAATAAATAATGGCGTTATTTTGTCGTAGCTATTCCAACTGTTTATAATAATATGCAAAAAAATATAACCTTGTAATTTCTTCGTATGAATAATATAATACGGTTTGTCCGCGTAAAAAGTACGTAACATGGATTAGATTAACAGCTTAAGTCGATTCATTATTTCCTAAGCACTTAGCAACATCACTGAATGCTTTGACAGACACTAAAACTCAATTCTCTGTTCCAGCGATCAAGAAACTCACTAGGCTGCTTATTAATTTATTAGATTTTTTTTTTAACCTTGGAATGTATACGAACGCTTGAAATGCGTGAGCTGACGTAAATATATATATATATAAAGGGAAATTCCCATTACTCGTCCATGCCAATCATAACCTTGACCACCCTGGCTCAAAGCAAGCGGATCTAGTCTCAACATGTGGAATGGTGGCACCCACGCTCTTACAATAAGCTGTCAATAATTATGATTCGTTATACTTTGGACGTTAAAATGAACAATGGCTGTCTTTCTCACCGAGTGACAACTTATGTGGGCATGTCTAGCTTAACATTTACATTTGAAAGACATGATTAGTGAACTAAAAATAGCCTCGTAAGGCGTACAAAGTATATCGAGATTTTCGAACATTAACGAAATAAAAAAGAAACAATGAAAACACTTGGTCCTCATTTGGTGAACCTGAACATATGGTGATTCTCAAATAAAAATCAACATGCAATTCAACTGTACATAGAGAAATAAAGAAGTCCATTTACTCATTAAGATTCAATGAAGTTTACAACTTGGTGATTCTCTACTGGTTATTGGAATTGTTCCAGCAAAAATGTCTTAATTAACTAGAAAAGGCAACAGTTTACAGTAACCACGAGAATTTTTTTCCCCCATTTTTTAAAAGATCGTGAATTTAAACCCACAATTTAAGACCAGTGCGAAGATATATATCTCGTCAACAAGATTATACCTAAACAGTTACAGCTAGAGATGTTTCAACAAGATTATACCTAAACAGTTACTGCTAGAGATGTTTCAACAAGATTATACCTAAACAGTTACTGCTAGAGATGTTTCAACAAGATTGTACCTAAACAGTTACTGCTAGAGATGTTTCAACAAGATTGTACCTAAACAGTTACTGCTAGAGATGTTTCAACAAAATTATACCTAAACAGTTACTGCTAGAGATATTTCAACAAGACTGTACCTAAACAGTTACTGCTAGAGATGTTTCAACAAGATTGTACCTAAACAGTTACTGCTAGAGATGTTTCAACAAGATTATACCTAAACAGTTACTGCTACGTAACTGTTTAGGTACAATCTTGTTGAAACATCTTGCTAGAGATTTTTCATGAAGATTATACCTAAACAGTTACTGCTAGAGATGTTAGAAATTATAATACACGTTACCGAATTTCTAAAATCCATAAACAAAGAAGAAACTGAAGATTTTTGATTGAAAAAAAGTAATTATAATTTTGTATTTTGACTCTGGTGAGTGTAAACTGAAATATAACGTGAACTATATTTTACTGAATGCTTTCGTGGCGGTACAAACGCAAGAACTGCTAACCTACAGATTAAAATACTACTACTCTTTGTTTGTTTGTTTTAAGTTAAGCACAAAGCTACACAATGGGCTATCTATGCTCTTCTCACCACAGGTATCGAAACCCGGTTTCTAGAGTTGTAATTTTGCAGACATACCGCTGTGCCACTGAGGGCACTAATTTTTAGCAGGCATGTTGTTAAACAGTTTCTATTGATAGCCCAATGTTTCCCACACGTTTTTAGGTCTGAGGCTCCCTTGATGTGAATAAAAAAGTTTGAGGCTCCCCCAACCTATAACTTTAGCATGGTGATTGAAAAACAGTGATGTCGTAAATACAATAACACCTCCTTTTGACATACTGTATCATTTAATTAATTCAACATTTTTATCGGCTTGTTCTTTATTTTGAATTAAAATTAATTCAGCATCTTTGTTTTCGGCCCATTTTTGGGCTCCCCCAGAAAAAGCTTCACGGCCTTAGGGGGTTCGCGGCTCTAACTTTGGGAAACACTGGTATAGCCTATCGACATGCTCTGCTGATTGTAGTTCTCTACAAAATTATCTTTCAGCAAGTTTGGGAATTCTTCCAGGGACATAAAGTGTTTATGGATTTGAAAAACAGTTTTGCATAGTGCCTTGGATGTTTATACTACAAATATATATATATATATACATTAAATAAAAAAAAACACAAGCGTGAATTTCAAAAGAAACACTTATATATATATAAACATGTTACTTATTTCGTTCGTTTCTTGGTAAGCGTAAAGCTGAAGAATAGGTTATCTGGGCTTTACCCACTGCAGGGGTCGAACATCGAATTTTAGTGTTATAAGCCTTCAGGCTTACCATTGAGCCAACGAGTATCATTATTCTTTTTCTAAAATGTAGAAGGATAATTGTTTAACCAGTGTGTCTCATTGCGACGACAAGAGGGCCTACACTAGAACCAATATCGATGCCATAACAACGGTGTAAACATTACCATAACAACGGAGTTATCAATACATACAGTGTTAAATAATTATCCTTCTGAAGTGAAGCGTTTTTTTTTTGTTTTTTTATAGAAAGAAATACAAGTAAAAGCGTTAACCTCGCATTAAAAAAAGCGGTGTAAAATATTAGGTTTGTATTTTCTGTAAGCAAAGACTAATACGTTTGATTTTGTTTAAGCGCAAATCCACACGGTGGGCTATCTGTGCTAGAATATATTAGCAGGACGATTTAAAAAATTTTTGTTATTGTATCGCAAATTCGCACAAAACTACGTAAAGGCTATATATGCCCTTACTTCAAAACTACGTAAGGGCTATATATGCCCTTACTTTTGAACTGATAGACTAAAGCAGGTGGTCTCAAACATTCTCGGCGCAAGGCCCACCAAAACATTCCGCATCCTGAATAAGGCCCCCCATCCAACCATCCAAAGAACCTATAGGTACTTAGTACCTTAAGAGTATGTGCATTTTCTGTATTTGCTACATCCTCCAATACGCATTCGGCCTCCAGTGTGGGAACTTCTGGACTAGAGGGAAGACAGCTAACCAATAGCACTCACTACCAACTCTTGGGCTACACTAGTCAAATAGTGGGATTTGACCGTCACAGTTTGGCAGTTTAACCATTAGGACTCGCCCAGCCAGATTTTAAATGAGATTAACACTACCGGTAAAACTTGTTAAATAACGTGTTTTGGGAATTGTAAGGGATACAATCTTCTTACATTATTAGCAATTCCTTTGTAAGGCATTAGCTGTTTTAAATAGAACAATCTGTAAAGCTTTTATTTGTTTTATATTTTATTAATGAGCACAAAACTGCACAATGAGCTAGCTAGCTGTGTTCTGTCCACTGCAGGTACTGAAACCCGAATTTTTGAATTATAAGCTCTCAGACTTACCACTGAGCCACAGGGATCAAATAATAAGGCACAGAATGGAATTACTTAGATACGTTACATTATATGATTTTTTTTTAATCCACAGCAATACATGATCTACTAACATATTTGTATGGGAACCACTGTTGATATTGTCAAACATAAAATTAAGTATACGACGTCTCAAAGCTTTAGAAGAAAGCTAAGTCCTATAGTATAGGTCTGGCATGGTCTGGTGGTTACGACACTCGACTCGTAACCTACGGGTCACGGGTTTGAACCCCGCCACCGAACATGCTCCCTCTTTCTACCGTGGGAGGCGGTTAAAGTGATGGTCAATCCAACTATTCGTTGCTAAAGAGTAGCCAAGAATTGGCGGTAGGGTTTTTTACTAGTTGCCGTTTCTCTAGCCAATCAATTTAAAATTAGGAACGGCTAGCGCAGATAGCCCTCGTGTAGTTTTGCGCGAAATTCAAACAAACCAACTTAATTCTTTGTGCTCTTTTTTGAAAAAAAAAATTAAACTTAAGACTAAGATAAAATATTCTGATCATAAAGTCGATTGCATAGAATATAATGTTTCTTTTTCGTGTTTTTCTTTTTTTTTTTGTACTGGAAAAGCAAATTATAATTTGATTTCTTGTTTTGTCGAAAATGCTATCTTTCGCGGCCTGGCATGGTCCAGTAGTTATGGCGCTTGATTCGTAATCTGCCGGTCGCGAGTTTGGATTCTCATCACGAAACATGTTCGTCCTTTTCACCGTGGGGACGTGATAATGTGATGGACAATCCCACTATTCGTTGATAAAAGAGTAGCCCAAGAATTAGTGGTGTTCACTAACTGCTTTCCCTCTGATCTGTCATTTCTAAATTAGGGACGGCTAACGCAGATAGCTCTCAATTAGCTTTCCTCGGAATTCAACAAAGAAACACTTACCCAGAGACTAGTTGACTTCCTGACAAACTGTTGCCAGTAGGAGGAAATACCATTGTCGTTGATGTCTTCTTAGCGCAAAGCTACTCAATGGGCTATCTGAATTCTGTCCAAGAAGTAATACAAATGAGATACGTGAAGAAAACAGAAGTAATTTGAGCATAGTTTATCTTAATGAAACAGGTTCTTCCTTTTGTTCAGGGTATTCACACTTAACTACTTTGTTGTGAAAACATCGGATAAAACCTATATTTAAATTGGCCATAGTATGATTAAAAATTGCTGCTATTTGACGAGGAACATTGGAATAATGTGGTAAAGTAATATGTGTACTAAATCCTGTAGAAAGTTGCACAGTTTCCATCAGATGGGGTTAAAAAGGATAATCAGATATATTGAGCTCAATGTCTATAGCTCGAAATTGTATTACGCAATGTGTATTAAAATGTCAAATCTCATTCAAAACAGGTTGAGACTATTAAGCTGCTTTTCTCAAAGGCAATGCCACAGAAAAATGTTTTGAGTCGTCTATGCCCAAACTTTAGTAATTTGGACATAGGTGTATACACTGCTGTGACCAATTCACATAAAATATTGTACACATGTACACGTCAATGATTGAAGACAAAAGGTCTGACTGTTCCCACTGTGGTATCATATCTATTATGTGGAGATTGTTTCATACTTACTATTGTTTTTACAAGAGAGAAAGACTGTAGATAACAAGACCTCCAGGGGCACCCCACTGTCTACCTATCAATCTGAATGAACTTCTGCGTTTTCGAGTTGATGAAAACTCGTTTAGTTATACATTAGTTGACAGGATTCCAAGGACAGTAATAAATCAAATGTTAAGAATTATGAGGAATTACCCCAGAAATAATAGTTTGACAACCTCATATTTTGAAAATCATTACAAAAAGTAACAGGGTGATCGAACTGGGATTGAAACTACGAATAAGTGCTAGGGTTTGAACATTTTATATAGGAACCGATTTGTTTGTACAATTCTCTAATAGTCAAGAACAAGTAAAACCATCTAAACTATACGTTTGTTTTGTTTTGAATTTCGCGCAAAGCTACACGAGGGTTATCTGCGCTAGCCATCCCTAATTTAACAGTGTAAGACCAGAGGGAAGGCAGCTAGTCATCACCACCCACCGCCAACTTTTGGGCTACTCTTTTACCAACGAATAGTTGGATTGAACGTAACATTATAATGCCCCCACGGCTGAAAGGGTGAGAATGTTTGGTGTGACGGAGACATCGACTCAGTATTGTATTATCTGAAGCTATTGACTTATCATTGAATTGTCTGAAGACATCGACTTAGTATTGTATTATCTGAAGCTATTGACTTATCATTGAATTGTCTGAAGACATCGACTTAGTATTGTATTATCTGAAGACATCGACTCAGTATTGTATTATCTGAAGACATGGACTCAGTATTGTATTGTCTGAGGATATCGACTCAGTATTGTATTATCTGAAGACATCGACTCAATACTGTATTGTCTGAGGATATCGACTCAGTATTGTATTGTCTGAGGATATCGGTTCAGTATTGTATTATCTGAAGACATCGACTCAATAGTGTATTGTCTGAGGATATCGGCTCAGTATTGTATTATCTGAAGACATCGACTCAATACTGTATTGTCTGAGGATATCGACTCAGTATTGTATTATCTGAAGACATCGACTCAATACGGAATTTTCTGAGGATATCGACTTAGTATTGTATTATCTGAAGACATCGACTGAGTATTGTATTGCCTGAGGATATCGACTCAGTATTGTATTATCTGAAGACATCGACTCAGTATTGTATTGTCTGAGGATATCGATTCAGTATTGTAATGTCTAAAGACTATTAGTAATCGCCAAAAACCAGGATGTGAATACCCCACATTCAACCATAAATGTATAGTAGTTCAGTCAATATTTATTTAAATGTATAAATAAGTTAAAGGGCGTTATTTGAAAGCGAAACACGATAAAATACGGTTCTAATAAACAAACACGCATAGTTTCAAAGTAAAAGAAAAATCGAAGGTTGTTATCTTTGACTTTAAACCCCGAGATCCGTACAAGTCTGAAATATTAAATTTGGATCTCGGGGTTTAAAGTCAAAGATAACAACTTTCGATCTTTCTTTTACTTTGAAACTGTGCATGTTTGTTTATTAGAACCGTATTTTATCGTGTTTCACTTTCAAATAACGCCCTTTAACTTATTTATAATCACAAAGGTATATTTTTATTTTATTTTAAGCATATTCTCACTATAGATGATAATAAGATATTTTTTCTGATATTAAACACAAATAAATTTTCCAAAGTTTTATATGCAACTCCAAATAATATGTACAAGTCTGAAATATTAAATTTATATTATTTGGAGTTGCATATAAAACTTTGGAATATTTATTTGTGTTTAATATCAGAAAAAATATCTTATTATCATCTATAGTGACACGAGAATATGCTTAAAATAAAATAAAAATATACCTTTATGATTATAAATAAGGCGGTTCGATATACATACCGATAAAAAGTTATATAAATTTTGCCCCTTAGCCACTTTTCCAGATTATGGACGACTTATAAAGGCAAATTGGCCTGAACAACTGGAGCTCAGTGAAAAACTATGTATATTTTTCATTTCAGATTTAACTGATTTTTTCTAAATACTTATTGATGAAGCTGAGACAAACTTCCACCGTATGAACTTTTTTTTTTTACTTTCTCCATAAAGTTTAGGCACAGATGAAGAAACTTTCCTAAAATATGTTATTCAAATTTCAAGTAAAAAGGTTTAAGCACAATATGTGATTGATACACAATTTTTACAGTTGTTGGTCACATTGACAAACTAGCTGATCAACATGAACTTGGATAAAGGATTCGATCTACATAATGAACTTGGATAAAAGCTTCGATCCACTTCCCTAACCATCTTTCACAGATTTCCCCTGATTTGTGAATGTTCAAGTAATACATGGATAGTGTTACAAATACATTATATAAATAATTTACTAAGGTTCCAAACCATTATATGTAACATATAGAATTAAATTTTGCATTAACTTTGTTCATAGACTTGATAGAAATTTAAAGAGTTATACTAAATTATAAATAATTCCCACTGAACTAATGGCGCCATTGATATTTCGCAGACAATCAAATTAAATATTCTTGAAAAGCGGTGAATAGTTTTGACTCAGTTTCTTTTACTTAAAGGCCAAGGTTATAGCAAGTAAATGCCAAGGTAAGAATGCAGTGTGTTATCTTTCGTTCTTATCTGTTCAAATGAATAAAACACAAATTCTTGACAAGTAAAGAATGGTTACAGTCATCGGAAAAAATAGGGTTAAAAGTATGGTGTACTGTGATTAATAGAGACTGCAGACGAAGAGATGAGAATTTATTTGTATGATAATAAATATTATCACACTACAAGTTTCAGGTGCAAAGAGCTACTATATGCATAAGCATAATACAGTGATTAAAACCAGGAATAACATGTTACTGAAATAAAAGAATGTCTGAATAATATATAAATAATAACTAAAAGAATGTTTGAATAATATATAAATAATAACTAAAAGAATGTCTGAATAATATATAAGTAATAACCAAAAAATGTCTGAATAATATATAAATAATAACTAATTCGATGACGAGGAACCCACTTTTGAGACTAATAATGGCTGGATACCTGATGATGACAAAACCTTGTCGAAACGTTGTACATTTGCTGTTATTTTAAACTTATATTAAAGTTTTTCTTCATTACCCATTCAAGCCGTCTCCAGCCATTATAAATAATAACTAAAAGAATGTCTGAATAATATATAAATAATAAGTAAAAGAATGTCTGAATAATATATAAATAATAAGTAAAAGAATGTCTGAATAATATATAAGTAATAAGTAAAAGAATGTCTGAATAATATATAAATAATAACTCAAAAAATGTCTGAATAATAAATAAATAATAAGTAAAAGAATGTCTGAATAATATATAAGTAATAAGTAAAAGAATGTCTGAATAATATATAAGTAATAAGTAAAAGAATGTCTGAATAATATATAGATATTAAGTAAAAGAATATCTGAATAATAAATAAATAATAACTAAAAGAATGTCTGAATAATAAATAAATAATAACTAAAAGAATGTCTGAATAATAAATAAATAATAACTAAAAGAATGTCTAAATAATCAACGTCATTGTTAAAGATATAAACAAGAGAGAATCCTCAACAGCCGCGACACTTGAAATTCTTTTAGGCAGGATAAGAGTAAATTTATCTATGATACTTTTCTTTCCCTTTTTATTTGCTATATTTTTGTGCGCCGGCAATGCCAATCGTAGGGCGCACGTATGTCCGATTCAGGATCTCTACCAGCCTAATTTCAAATTAGAGTAAATTAATCTGTGAAACGTGTTTAAATATATCAATCGAAAGCGTTTAACCCCTTGAGTCCAAAACTGGAATTAGATCTCAAACCAGTGAAGAGATGATGGAGCTATGAGCTAAAACTTTGTACTTGAAAAAACAACTTAGAGCCATTCTATGAGCAGCTATGCCGCGGCTAAAAACAATACAATATTGTAGTTCAAAAGGAAACTCATTTATTTAATGATATTCTGACGTAATAGTAAATAAGGGTTATAATGAAGAACACCGTGGCTATTCGTCGGACTATGAATTATAGACGAATAGGAGAGACCAGAAAAGCATTTGCGGCCATTTTTAGTATCTTTATTGCAACAGTACGTTTTTAAATACAGGATTTTGATAGTAATACAAAAAAAATTCTAATCACAGCCACTGAAATCTATAAGTCCACTTGTCTTAGTCCTAACATTAGTTAAGCCTTTATTCGATAAAGAGATAAATTAACACTGTAGCTTGTGTACGTTTATTTATTTTAGTTCAGTTAGGGCTAAACCTTACCGCACTTAATACTATCAATAAATAATCTTCTAACATTACTGTACGAACTAATGTTAGATTTTTTTAAAAGTTTTGATATGTTATATAAAATGTCTACTAAAGTATATTTACGTCCTTTTTGGCGTAACTCGCCGATTTAACAAAGATACGTTTTCGAATTGCGAAAAGGGTGCAATTTGTTTGTACATTTTAGTCCAGATATATCGTTAATTTTCGATCAATCGTAGACTATTCGCTTCTAATTGACAGGAAACCAAACTACTTAAATTACGTAATACGTTGCTATGATATCAGTGCCTGACCGAGAGACAGACAGACAGATACACACTGTGTTTTATAGTGTTAGATTTCTGGAATAACTCATTACACAGTGAACAAATACAAAAACCAAGAACCGGATGCGAACTTTATAAACACACAACAAAAACTCACACTTGGCAACAAGTATGAGTGATTAAAACTTCTTGTTAAATCCATCTTTGATGTGTCTAAAATAAAATTATTCAATGAGTTTAAAACGAATCCCTCACCTTGAAAGCTATGTTGTTGATGGTGAGTGATGTGTCTAAAATAAAATTATTCAATGAGTTTAAAACGAATCACCCACCTTGAAAGCTATGTTGTTGATGGTGAGTAATATGTCTAAAACAAAATTATTCAATGAGTTTAAAACTAATCCCTCACCTTAAAAGCTATGTTGTGGATGGTGATGGAATTTCGTGCAAATTTATTCAAAGGTTATATGCGCTACTTATTGTTGTTTGATATTAAGCACAAATCTACACAAAGGGCTATTTGTACTCTACCCACCATGGGTATCGAAACCTGGATTCTAGTGGTATAAATCCGCAGACATATCACTGTACCACTGGGAGGAGGCTATATGAGCTAGTCGACTTCAATTTTGAGATGATAGACTAGAGGAAAGGCAGCTTAGTCAACACCATCTACTACTAACTAGTTGGCTACTTTAATCGACTACTGGGCTTTGACCGTCACTTTTATAACGCACCTGCGACCCTTGGGTGCGGGGCGGACTTTTTTTGCGATAACGGGACACGAACTACTACAGAACCACAATTTTTATTAAGTAATAATCATATACTATTTTTCACATAATAAGTTAAGCCACATATAAAAAGAGACAACTTGTGTGGTTATTAGAACTGTAATTAAGTATATTTAATATAACATAGTATTTGTTTGTTTGTATGTAGGTTTAAGTGCAAAGCTACACAATAGGCCTGCGCTCTGTACACCACGGGGAATTGAACCTTGGGTTTTAGCTTCGTAAGTACGTAAACTGACCCACTAAGGAACCAAAACACAGTAATATTCAAACACACTTCGTTTTACAAACACTTTTGTATTTAAGTGAGGTACCGCTAATATGTAGCAAATAAATGTTACAGTTCATTGTATCATAATCACTACATGATGTACAACGTTGTACATCATGTAGTGATTATGATACAATGAACTGTAACATTTATTAGTTATACGTCATGTAGTGATTATGATACAATGAACTGTAACATTTATTAGTTGTACATCATGTAGTGATTATGATACAATGAACTGTAACATTTATTAGTTATACATCATGTAGTGATTATGATACAATGAACTGTAACATTTATTATAATAAATAGTTACAGTTCATTGTATCATAATTACTACATGACGTATAACTAATAAATGTTACAGTTCATTGTATCATAATCACTACATGATGTATAACTAATAAATGTTACAGTTCATTGTATCATAATCACTACATGATGTATAACTAATAAATGTTACAGTTCATTGTATCATAATCACTACATGATGTATAACTAATAAATGTTACAGTTCATTGTATCATAATCACTACATGATGTATAATTCATTGACAATTATTCACATGTGCTTCTAATATAAAAAAAATAATGCAATGGAGGGGGAAGGTTGTCCGTGTGGTGGAGCTGTATTTAGGAGCTGGTTAGTAAGTCGGGATCGAATTCATGCGAAAAAACAAAATATTCCCCTCACTTTAAGCTTGGGTGCGTTATAAGAGTGACAATTGAACTCTTAATGTGGATAATGAGTGATAAGGTGCTGATGACCAGCTGCCTTTTCTTTGGTCACAATTTCACAATTAGGGACGTTGGCAGATAACCCTAGTAGTTTTTGCCATAAATACAAAAATACAAATAAGTGGTGTACTTGGTGTAAAGAAGGTTTCATATTCAGATAATAATTATTCGATATAAGCCTAACGATGATAATAAACGTTTTGTCGTATCCAATAACAAAAGACTGATATTCGACATTTCATTCGATTATAAGAACATCATTTGAAATGAGAGAAGGTGTCCAACAAAGAAATCGAATACACAACTTCGTTCTCGTGTCATTAAAGATTTTAAAAGCTATAAAATATTGAACTATTCTACTCCTAAATGCTGCTGGGTATTAAGATATATATTGAACTATCTTACCCCTAAATGCTGCTTGGTATTAAGATAAATATTGAACTCTTACCCCTAAGTGCTGCTGGGTATTAAAATAGATATTGAACTATCTTACCCCTAAGTGCTGCTGGGTATTAAGATAAATATTGAACTATTTCACCCCTAAATGCTGCTGGGTATTAAGATAGATATTGAACTGTCTTACCCCTAAGTACTGCTGGGTATTAAGATAGATATTGAACTATTCCCCCTAAATGCTGTTGGGTATTAAAATAAATATTGAACTATCTTACCCCTAAGTGCTGCTGGGTATTACGATAAATATTGAAATATCTTACCCCTAAGTGCTGCTGGGTATTAAGATAAATATTGAACTATCTTACCCCTAAATGCTGCTGGGTATTAAGATAAATATTGAACTCTTACCCCTAAGTGCTGCTGGGTATTAAG
>NW_013666175.1:182426-191459 GCF_000517525.1 Limulus polyphemus | reverse complement strand
CTGCTGGGTATTAAGATAGATATTGAACTATTCCCCCTAAATGCTGCTGGGTATTAAGATAGATATTGAACTGTCTTACCCCTAAGTGCTGCTGGGTATTACGATAAATATTGAAATATCTTACCCCTAAGTGCTGCTGGGTATTAAGATAAATATTGAACTATCTTACCCCTAAATGCTGCTGGGTATTAAGATAAATATTGAACTATCTTACCCCTAAAAAGGAAAAGTGATTTGCAAAGATACAATGTTTTATAGGTCCTATCAAAGTGTATTTATTCAGAGGAGGCCACTTACACGGTTGATAAAAGTCATAGAAAGTAGCTCAAAATTTACTTAAAACAAGCACAGTAAAGTAACTCAGTTTTTATTCTTAAAAACTAACTTCAATAAGCACTATCCTTACAAGTGTTGTCATTTTTTTTATTTGAAATTAAGCACAAAACTATACAATGGGCTATCTAGCGTTGCAAGTCCGCAGACATTCCGCTGTGCCTCTGAGGGAGGGGGGCTTGTCATTTTTCACGCAGGAATATTAAATCAGGCAACATTGACTACTTAATTAGGAAAGCATAATGATCTGAACACAACATCTGGGGTTCATGGGAGAGGAGAGTTTTTGTTTTCGTAGCATGTCGATAGATGCTAGTTAAAACATGTAAATTTATGCTTGAAACGATTCAATAATAAAAATCAATTAACATAATAGGACTCAAATTGTTTTCTGGTGAAAATTGTATTCGTTTTACGCATACACTTTTTTTTTAAATACAAAATTAGGTATATTTGTGAAACTTGCTTTAACGGAATGGTAAGTCAAAAGTAATTTTTATAGATATGTAGATGAACATAACTGAAGGAGATGTAGTGTCATATAAAAACTTGTAAGTTTCGCTCCTTTTTTCAGTTCTATTTCTATTTTAACATTATAAAAATACCCGAAAATAAATGTGAAAAAGTATGAGAAAAAGTGAAAATATTAATAGTGCATTCACATCCAAATAAATTAATAAAATACTGTTTGTTTTATGTTCTTTCTTATTGGAAAGCATCTGGGTGGTTAAAAAGGTGACTTTCATATGTACCTCACCGTAACGTGCGAAATATTTTGTGTCTAATTAGCTATCTATATGCACAATCTGTCTGACGTAGAACTGAAATAGTTACAATATTGAATGGAATATCGCCAGAAAGATTATTTTTATCTACATTCGTTACCCCAAATATCTAATCTAAAAAATTATTCAATGTCGGTTGGAGTCCAGGTTTCAAACCACGGATGACTATAACTTTGTAGTACATATGATATTTGTGTGTTTTTAATTACTAAAAAAAATCTTTAGTCTTTACCAGGTGCAAAAACTTAACCACGCTTCATCATATGTTCAAGATGACTATAACTTTGTAGTATATACGATATTCGTGTGTTTTTAACTACTAAAAAAATCTTTAGTCTTTACCAGGTGCAAAAACTTAACCACGCTTCATCATATGTTCAAGATGACTATAACTTTGTAGTATATACGATATTCGTGTGTTTGTAACTAACTAAAAAAAAATTTTAGTCTTTACCAGGTGCAAAAACTTAACCACGCTTCATCATATGTTCAAGTGAAAAATATCAAACTGTCAATGGTTGTACAAAAAAAAGTAGAACCAATTCGATTTAAATCACAAAGAATGAAGAAGAGGTTGGGAAACTCTAGCTATAGATAAATCTACACACATCTGATACACGACTTCTCATTGTTTTAAGTTTACTCAGTTCTTATTGAGACACAATTATTCTGTAAGTGCAATTTAATTAAAGTTCTTAAACATAAATTTCGTTTCAAGAAATTTCGAACTCTAACAAACAAAAGCTAACTTTAGCAAAATGCGACAGTAGACAAAAATCCAGCTAACGTCAAGAAAACGGTACATTTTCTGTAACATTTTTCCACTTTCGTTCCCTATAATTAATGCTTTTGACGAATAAATTAGCATTCAAAGTCCTTCATTTACAAGTTTCCATAAATAACCTTAGACTTCTTCTCAAACCCACATAGGAAAACTATTCATGAACACTGAAGTGCATAATTGAAGAATTTTTTTTTTCTTTTAGCAAATCCATTAACTTTGAATTCGCGATAACTACAATCTGGAAATATCATTAAGGAGAACAGATGAGTATAGTTAAGATACGTCCCTTGTGGAGCTTCTGCGTTGTGATAATAATTAAAACAATTTCTTAAGAGAATGCTGAACTGTGGTTTCTATTCTCTTTCGCAGGAAAATACAGAAGTCATACGATATCTCATTTTTGTGTTGTTAAACACAAAGTTACACAATGTGCTATATGTTCTGTGCTCACAACGAGTATCGAAACCCGATTTTTAGCGTTATAAGCCTTCAGAGTTATCGCTGAGCCACTGGGAGGAGGGTCGTGATGATTCTTAACCATTCTATGATATTATGAATCTTTTCGACGAATTTTCAGGATTTTATCTAACAATTCATTTTAGTAGTCGAACAAAAGCATAAATATGTATATATATATATATTTAGATTATGAAACCTTTTTAACTGGTTAATTCACGTCTCACATCTAGAAGGTTATTTTTCGAAACGTTGTACATTTGCTAATAAAGCTTTTTTTTCATTACTCATTCAAACTGTCTCCAAACTTTATTTTCTAAAAATGGGTTCCTGGTCATCAAATCATATAAGTTTAACTCACCTGGTCCGGCATGGCCAGGTGGTTAGGGCGCTTGACTCGCAATCTGAGGGTTGCGGATTCGAATCCCCCTTCCGCTAAATATGCTCGCCCTTTCAGCCGTAGGAGCGTTATAATGTTACGTCAATCCCACTATTCGTTGGTAAAATAATAGCCCAAGAGTTGGCGGTGGGTGGTGATGATGCCTTCCCTCCAGTCTTTCACTGCTAAATTAAGGATGGCTAGCGCAGATAGCTCTCGTGTAGCTTTGCGCGAAATTCAAAACAAAATCAAATTAACTCACCTGGTTATGTTATTTTAACCTTTACAATGGACTGTAGCAATTTCTTCCAATATTCTCCTAGATGTTATTTATCATCCATGTCTGTGATCCATGTAAGAGGAAGGACCATACATAGCATCTCGTGGTTATTTTTCTTATTGCTTTCGCGAGTTTACTGCATGTTAATACTCTCTATATATATACTAATGAAAATGGATATTGGTGTCTCAGTTCTTGTCATCTCCTTATGACGTCTTCAGTCTTCTGTGATTAGATCTATCTGTTCCAATATGTTTTCCTGCTTTTGGGATTTCTTTCTTCTTCACATTTATCCGTACCTCCAAAACTTCATTAGTCTTACCTATCAATACTCATGGCCTTCAGTACTGTGCAGTACCATCTGTATACTATAAACTATTAACTACTCATTTTTACACATTTTCTTAAGATGAATTCAGAGTATAAACCAAAGAGACATGGTAACAGCACGCATCCTTATCTTACGTCCCTCTCGATGTTAGCATAATATGTTAAATCCCCATTTATCCACACTGTAGCATCCTCCTGTCCCCATCATTATAGCATATTTTCCATATTTTTTTAGGCATTGTATCGATTTTTTTTTTGTGAGTTATTTTATCGAACGTCTTTTCACAGTCAACAATACATATGTATATATCCTGAGTCATCTGAATTTTCCTTTCACAAATATTTCTTAAGTTGCTGATTCCACCTCGTGTACCTTTTCTGTCGCTGTCATTTATGAAAATATACGATGCTAAACCAGCATTTCTGTTTGATTCGAGTAAACGTGCTAAGAGTGCAGATAAGTGAAATTTTGAATACGTTATACACATACACACATATATGTTTATATGTTTAACAGTTTTTAACAAACATGTAGTGTAGCTTTGTTAAAATGTGTTTACTGTAATGTAAGAGGGTAAAATAAATTTACTTATTGTTTGTTTGTAATTAAGCACAAAGCTACACAATGGGCTATCTGTGCTCTGCCCACCACGGGTATCGAAACCCGGTTTCTAGCGTTGTAAGTCCGCAGACACACCGCTGTGCCACTGGGGGACTAAATTTACTTACTAACTAATTAAATAAATACATAAATTTCCATTTAGTGCGTTGTATTTTTATTATTATTTATTAATATTTTTTTACCTAACGTAAAGTTTCGGAACTTTTAAAATTCATTTTAAGGGTTTCGTTGTTTAAAGAACTGGAAATATGAAAAAAAAAAAAAACTATTTCAGACTTTTAAAAAGTTATGAGTATATGATGTAACAGATTCTGTTTTCTCCTAAAGATTTTTTATGCCAAATCCTCTCTCTCTATATCTGTGTTGTAAAACATTTATCTCATGTGATGTTTTTAGGATATATTTTCACATTTTTGTAATTATTTGTTTTACGTAACATCTTTAAGGAAATCGCATATCGAGATTTTTAATAAATATCTTGAATCTCTGAATTATTCATTATGTACAGCAAGATTAGTTATAATTGTTATGTTATTCAGAATTTAAATGTATTTATTTGGAAAGTTCTTATAATGCATAGTAACGTCAGAATACAGTGAAATTGAAATATTTAAGCCTAATCGGCATTTAATGCGCATGTGAGCTAAACGGTCAGGTCAAATATCTTCAGGATTTAGGTATATCTTAACTAACTTAGAGTTTCTGATCAGAGAAGATTAACCATCCACATGAGGATTTTTTGGCTCTTTTAACTGAAGAATTGTATTATCTGTCACTTTTATAACACGCCCAAAGCTAAAAATTCGGAGAGCATTCAACGACATTATGTCTAGAACCTCAGATCCGCAGCCCGACATGCTAGCCGCTTGTACAAACTCGCTACACAATAAAATAATAAAAAAATTTAAATGTTTCAACTTCTGTATGACAATTTAGTTAACACTTGTTGCTTATATTCTTATAATAGATTGATCTAATTTCAGAAATTATGGAAGCGTGTGTTGCTTTATATTATAGACTGGTGGTTAAGGTGCTCGACTTGCAATCTGAGAGTTCGAATCCTTGTCACTGAACATGCTCGTCCTCTCAGGCATGGGGGCGTTATAATGTGACGGTCAATCCCACAATTTGTTGGTGAAAGAGTAGCTCAAGAGTTGGCTGGAAGTGGTGTTGACTAGTTACATTCCCTATCACTGCTAAATTAGGGACGGCTAGCGCAGATAGCCCTCGTTTAGCTTTGCGTGAAATTTAAAACAAAACAAACGTTATTATTATTATTTGGAAAATTTTACGTTTCGTGGAAAGGATGTTACTCATTCTACAATATAAACTATCTTCTTAAATATATATATACTCTATTCCGATTTTACATAGGCTTATCTCTATTGCAATATTAGGATATCATATCTAATAAATACTTGTCCACTTTATAACTAAACCATATATTAGTTGTAATGTTGTAGAGCACTAGAATAATCAGGTATTGTAAAAATAAAAGTTTTTACCAAAAATCTGTAGAGAAAAACACAAACAAAAGACAAAAAAAAAAGCGGAATGTAACATAAAACTCACTTGTACTACTTTGCATAATGTTTTGTTGCAATGTGATTGCCTTATTGATGGCGTTAAAGCATTTTGCTGAATGAAGTGCGACTTTTCTGAAGCGCTATAATTAGCAACAAACAGCAAATCAATGAATTCTTGATGGGCGACGTGCGCACTCTTGTTTGAAGACCTTTTCTGTTAAGAAGTTTGGAAGTGTTCTGTTTGTTCTTCTAATGATTTCTATAATTAGAATACTTTAATGATTAGATCATCAATTACTTTCAAGACGCCCACAGACTCCACCCTTCCACTAGCCAATTATCGGCAAAATCTATCTGTTCGTCATGATGTCATCAATGGCTGACTAAGCTCGTGTTAAGTTATGATTTGTTCAAGAACTCGTTAATTTTTCAGCTCTAAACCTATGGTGCACCATTCTAATGTAAATCATTTCCATCAAACATTTTTGAATCCTTTAGTTGGCAACATACGTGGTGTTTCAGCATAATGAGGTTGGTAATAATTCTAATCACGTCTTTCTGGCCAGGCGGTTAGGGCGCTCGACTCGCAATCTGAGGGTCGCGGGTTCGAATCCCCGTCCCACGAAACATACTCGCCCTTTCAGCCGTGGGGGCGTTACAATATGGCGATCAATCCTGCTATTCGTTGGTAAAATAATAGCCCAAGAGTTGGCGGTGTGTGATGATGATGAGTTGCCTTCCCTCTAGTCT
The DNA here is from genome assembly GCF_000517525.1 of Limulus polyphemus. Classification (NCBI taxonomy): domain Eukaryota; kingdom Metazoa; phylum Arthropoda; class Merostomata; order Xiphosura; family Limulidae; genus Limulus; species Limulus polyphemus. The sequence goes on along the minus strand of NW_013666175.1, from coordinate 185,214 downwards.
TTCCCTGATCCTCTGGGGATGGTGGGGGTTACAGCAGAGCAGCAAATGTGTTTATTTTAGCTTTGTCTAGCACGGCCCGGTTCTTAGGGCATTAGAGTCGCAATTTGCGGGTCGTGGGTTTGAATCCTATCACCGAATGTGCTTGCCCTTTCAGCCACGAGGGCGTTATAAAGACGATCATTCCCACTATTTATTGGTAAGGAGTAGCCCAAGAGTTGGCTGTGGATGGTATTGACTAGCTGCCTTCCCTCTACTCTATCACTTCAGAATTATGGAGGGCTAGTGCGAATAACCCTCGAGTAGCTGTGAGTTAAGTTCAACAAAACAAACGAGCATCAGCCTACATCGGACAATCATCTATTTTAAATAGAAATGTGAAATTTATTAAGATTAATATGCTGATATTTTTAACTGGGAAAAAATAAATAGAATCCCTCGAGTTTATTGATGTATTGTGGGGAATTGCAAATGTTTAAATGTTGCAACAATAATTGAAACGTTTTACTTCATTGTTTAGTAATAAAGAATATCATGTTTTTGATATCACAACAGGGATTTTAAAATTTGTTGTAGGTAATTGTTATCTTAGAGAAAAGTCTAATTAATCTAACTTGTGTTAATCTGTTTCTAACATCAGCTGTAACTTACAACTTATTACTTAAAACAATAGCAATATATCGAAGAGAAAATATCACCAGTGTTCTTACTGGTATATTTATTCACCTAATTTGATGTTATGTTTGTTTGAAAACGTTAACTTGTTGACAATGGTATGAAATGTTATACATATATGAAATTCGTTTTCAATCATGATTCTCTACATATTTCAAGCCCCCAGTTTAAAAAACTAATGCAAAAGATATAATTGATTTCTTAGAGGTTTAAACGTGTTCTTACTTTTGTATAACACTAGAAACCGTGTTTCGATACCCATGGCGACACAGCGCAGATAGCTCATGTGTAGCTTTGCGCTTAACTAGAAATAAACAAACCCCACGTTTTTTTTTGTTTTTTTTTGTTGTTGTTGTTTTAAGTAAGTTATCATAATAGTACCTAGTAAAGTTTTGATATAGTTTCCAGTGTGTTTTAGATTGGAAAAAAAAATCATAAAGTTTAGTTAAAAGTATTTATAATTTTAAAGAATAAACTACCGTAAAATTTCTTTAAAGCAGCCTCGTTTTGGACCGGAAATGTGTTTAGTTTAAACGGGTAGTGGTTTTTGTTTTAATCTGGCTCAAAATGAAAGAAACACAACAATTAAGTCAGATGTAACAAAACACATTGTGATAAAGAAATTAAGAACTAGCATTCAATCAGAATGAGCTATTTCCTTACATTAAAAACAAAAATCAACCCGATAATTAAATACACATTAGAATGCAGTGTTTTAGCAGTTTGTTACCCTCGCTGTTAACTATGTTTTTGGCCGTAAATACAATAGCTTAGGAGATTAAGGTTAGCCCTAAATCTAAATACAAAATAATATCTATGATGAAAACATAATAATGAAACATGGCAATTAACAGAAATAGATGTATTAAACAAAGCTTCAGTTACTGTCGAAAAAAATTATTTTATAATTATATTAACATTTTTCACTGAACTTTAATGCTGTATAAAGCTGGTACACAAAAATTATAATACACTGTTGTTTACCTTGGCATGGGTGGCAGTGTACCATTTCAAGCAATATATTTTATTAGTTAAGGTTTAAATCCCGAAAGCTGGAGAATTAATAGAAACCAATATACCTAAAATTTGGGGTAGAAATCTATCTGCGCTAGCCGTCCCTAATTTAGCAGTGTAAGACTAGAGGAAAGGAAGCTAGTCATCACCACCCACCGCCAACTCTTAGGCTACTCTTTTACCAACGAATAGTGGGATTGACCGTCACGTTATAACGCCCCCACGGCTGAAAGGGCGAGCATGTTTGGTGTGACGGGGATTCGAACCTACGACCCTCAGATTCCAATTCATGCACTGGAGAATTTAAGAAGAACGTAGAAAAAAGGAATTGAACTTTTTCAAAATTTATTTCATAGGAAATCACAAAAAATACCATTCTGAAAATACTTGATATATGTCTTACTATTTTTTCGAGGACGACATCCAGTGAACATTGTTTGTGTCCTAAATGTGTCGTTAAAGCGTTGTTTGAATAATTTAGTACTACTTTCATGCTTTTTGGCTGTATCTTCGACAGCTAATTTTCAAACCTTTTGCAAGTTTACGCATGACGATGATTTTGTTTTACTCTACGTCGATTTAAGGTTATTTTTACGAATGGAAACATCAACCATTATTACAATTTTAAGGAATGGCCAGTATAGTGTAGTACCTCTTGTTTAAATTAACAAAAATTTCGGGATTTTGGAAATCGTCATAAGTAAGATACGAAGATGAAATCGTACCAAACAACCAGATTAATTAAACGATTCTCAGTAAAATACTCGTTTTGTTTGCAATATTTATTTATATATGCCCAATTTGTAATGAAATAAAAATACAGACTACCGTGATTGCATTCGGCTTTAAGCGTTGAATTTATAGGATGCTTAATTTTTTTTAAGCAGAGAAGCATGTGAAATCCATTACAGCAGTCTATTCAGATTCTTCCCTTGAAACTTAGTTTCAACCAATCACGGTTTGTTTCTACAAACTATAACAACCAAGATATTGCTTTGCTAGTACAACGAGGCGTTTCTTCAACTTACACATATATTAAAAGTTTCCTACCAAGATATGAAGATTAATTAATTAGTATCTGATTATCATGAATTAGTAATAC
>NW_013666175.1:135950-181419 GCF_000517525.1 Limulus polyphemus | reverse complement strand
AAAAAAAAAAAAAAAAAAATCTTTTTTTTCTGTTAAATATAGAAAGACGAGAATATTTATTCCGTGAAAAAACTGTAGAAATAATGAGGTGAAAGCTGAATCAGAAACAGTTAAAAAAAAAAAACAATTAACTAACGCAACACTCTTGTCTGCAGTAGTACCAAAAATATTCCAGTGAAATTGAACTTGAAAGGTTGCGAGCCACCGGAAGTCTTCTGTTTGTTTTTCTAGTGCCAGCTGCTATCACCTGCACCAGAAATACACCAGCGCAGTTGTCTATACATCTTGTGCCAAACCATGTTATGCAGACGGGGAAGTGAAATGAAACCATGAGCCTGAATTCTATAAATACACTAGCATCGCCACACGAGAGGTTTCTTTTTTGTTTCGTTAGCCTGTTCGACGAAAGTTCGGGAATACAGTGAAATATATGTACACCTTACCTTAAAGTTATCATGAACTGTAACATTGTAAATTGAGTAAAGTTCATATTGAACTATATGATATTCGATCTTACGATTAAGATTTGGTTCCACCCAAACTTGCCAGATTTAAACGTACTGTTCGAAGGGCGTGTCTCATTGCTTTCACCCTATGAAACAATGAAACTCTCGAGCGATAGAGCGGGCAAGAATGTCAAATAACAACAGTTCTAGAATGTTGTTGTTAAGTGCTAAGTTACACAATGAGTTGTCTGTGTTCTGCCCACCACGGGTATCGAAACCCGACTTTTAGCGTTGTGAGCCAGCAGATTTGCCGACGAGCCACTGGGGGGGAGGGGCAGAATGGTGTTATTCAGTGTAAAACAAAAAAAAAACAACTAGTTATAGGAAGTAGAACTTTAGATAAAACGATATATTTGTAAGATAAATAACAGTATAACGTCCACTGGTTATCAAACACATAAACGTTTTACGTTAGTAAAATAATAAAACTCACAAAATGTTTGGTGACAGAGTCATCTAAAGTTCTCTCTTGTTCGTCGTGATTCTGTTGCCAGGTCTGGTGATAATAATCGGTATGACACACTGTAGCAAGCTCTCCACTTTATAATTGTAACATTTTCGTTAAGTAGGTTTAGGAAATGATATAAGAGGAGTGAATATCAAGACTGTTCTTAGATGGTCATGCAACACATCTATATGATATCGATATAGCATCCATCACGAGTTCTAGTGTTGATTAAATAGGCCTTATTGCAAGTGGATCGATGCAAACAGTGGCACTCACTTGATCACTTCTGAACATTTTATTTTCCCTAAAAATCCGCTAGTTGTACCTATTAGAAACTTTAATGTTAAAATATCCACAACCAACTAAAACGTTTCGTTAGAAACATGCTCGCCCTTTCAGCCGTGGGGGCGTTATAGTGTAACGGTCAATCCCAATATTCGTTGGTAAAAGAGTAGCCCAACAGTTGGCGGTGGGTGTTGATGACTAGCTACCTTCCCTCTAGTCTTTCACTGCTAAATTAAGGACGACTAGTGTAGTTAACTCTCGTGTAGCTTTGCGCGAAATTCAAAACAAATTAAACCAAATCGTTAGAAACTGCGTGACTTTACCATTTACCATAATTGCTTAACAAACGGGTATATGTGCAATGTTCTGGCTTGTAAAAACATATTCATATCAATTTTATTTTTGGTAAGTTTAACTGGCATGAAAAGTAAGTGTATTTCATATCATATACTAAAACTCCACAATATACTACGTTGTTTGTTGTTCTTGTTAAGCGCAAAGTTACACAATGGGCTTTCTGTGCTGTGCTCACTACGAGCGTCGAACCCTGGTATTTTAGCATTATTAGCTTTCAGACTTACCGTTGAGGCACTGTGAGGCCCGCAATATACAAAATGTAACCATCTTAGAAATGTTTGTATGGAGTGCACGCACGTCTGTTTCCAAAGAATTGATACTTTAGTGCATAAAAAAAAAGAAGGGGATCTTTTCAATAAGTGTTTGTTTACTGCAGTTTATTATATACTAAATCAAAATCAACCGTCAGCTCAAACATTCTCAAGGAAGTAGCTCAGAAATATTTAAAACTATTAATTAAAACAAAGTTACGTTCCTTGAAGACCAATGTATATTGTAATTTGAGAGACCCTTTATATAATACGCCATCATCATTCATAGATCATTTATACTCTAGGGATTAACTGTCAGAATAGATAATATATTTACATATCTTTATCTCTGAGGAGGTAAGAGAAAGAGAGAGAGAGAGATGTTAATTTGAATTGTAAGTAACAGCGTAGACTTCTTGAAGAGTTTTAGCAAACATATAATGGTGGACAATACAAAACATTAAAGAGGTTTTCTGCTAAAACCTAACCACCAATAACTATGGAAGAAATGGTATTTGAGTGGTCCAAGAACACAGTCACTTAATCCCAAAACATAAAAAATATTACGGGCATTAAAAACAAAAACAAAACTTCTGCCCCAGAGTTCACGCTAGTGTTAAATCCAGACCATCTCTCCTTATTATTTCAAATTCTACAATTTTGTCCCAGAGTTCACTCTAGTGTTGAATCCAGACCTTCTTTACGGGGTGGGGGAGATTTCAAATTCGACAAAATGGAAAATACTGTATTTCAGGAAGGGTTTCCACAGGGTAAAATCTCCCCCTGTTCACCCCCTGAATTCAACACTGGTTCACACCTAAACAACACTGAGGGAATGTAGAGTTATTGGATTTCAAGAGGCAATCAAACAACCCGTAAATTTTTGTGACATGCTATGGAATATCGGAAGGAATATTTCATCAATAAGTTCTATGATCACATACTGATCAGATACTTTCTTTAAAAGAGTGAAAAGGACTTACACTCTAAATAACAGTTACGTATTAGGATTCTATCATTATCATTCAGCCTACTGTGAGGCTATAGACGTAATGAAGCTTCTAAGTTTGGACGAAACAAATCCTTCTCTTGTGGTATGGTAAGTTTCACCAATATTTCCATCATTACTGTATTATATATAAATATATGTATTGTATATCCACCATGAATATAATGCAATAAAACATTTACTGAACGGAAAAAATGAAAAGCTAGAATCGTGCTTTAAAAACCTCGTTACACAGGTTTATTCGACTGTAGTAATAACAGCGTGCGGGGTTAGACCCTCCCACGAACCCTGTGTACGACTTATAACGCTACAACCCGTTCGTCTTTCCAATAATTTGTTTTATCATAACTTATAATGTGTGACTGAGCGAATAAAGTAAAGGCCCAGTTAAGTTTTTGACTTTGATGCCTGTAGCAGGCAGAAGACACAGGCGGGTAACATTTCCCACGTTAATAGAAACCGTTTCGTTTAGGGACTTATCTAAGTCTTAGAAATAATAAAAAATACACAAAACAATGTTGTTTGGAACGGCTAATCCCACTCTTCTAGCAAAATATCGTGTGTAAAAGTTTAATGTGTTAAATATTCTATCTCGTTTTTATCCTGTAATAATAAAAAAAGCTAATAATATAGTATCTTAATGGTGAGCTAAAACCAACAGTTTAGATTTAAGTGTTTTTCTGTTTTTGTTTTAAAAAGAGCAGTAAATGTTTTGAATATCTCGTATGATTTCATAAATATTAAGTAGTATTCGTGTGAAACAAGTTTATTTTGAATTTATGCAAAAAGCTACACAATAGGCTATCTGTGCTCTGCCCACCACGGGTATCGAAACCCGGTTTCTAGCAGACATACCCCTGTGCCACTGGGGGGAGGGGCAGGTGAGACAAACACGTACGTTTATGTCGAAATTATCGATATTCATGTTATTATTATTATTTTTTTGATTGAATATACATAAGAAATTACGTTTGAAAAACTGGTTGCGTGTTATTCTGTTGACAACCACAGCTGTTTTTTTTTGTTTTTTTATGGCAAACCGAAAAGCTGAACAGCTTCCGTATGGTACTAGAATTGATTTTTATGGTTTGTAAAGGTGTTCGCTACTGCTTTTTTTTTGTCTTGTGCAGAAATCTAGCAGTAACATTTAGTTGGAAAGAAATTATGCCGAGAGATTTCAGTCTTTCAGATACTTTGTAAAATAAACCTATTCCTATAAGTAACTTCCTGATCCAAGCTCATCTATACGAATTATGCTCACGTAAAATTAAGCTGTCAATTCCTACAAGTAACTTCCTGATCCAAGCTCATCTATTCGAATTATGCTCACGTAAAATTAAGCTGTCAATTCCTACAAATAACTTCCTGATCCAAGCTCATCTATTCGAATTATGCTCACGTAAAATTAAGCTGTCAATTCCTACAAGTAACTTCCTGATCCAAGCTCATCTATACGAATTATGCTCACGTAAAATTAAGCTGTCAATTCCTACAAATAACTTCCTGATCCAAGTTCATCTATACGAATTATGCTCACGTTAAATTAAGCTATTAATTGCTCAAGTAACTTCCTGATCCAAGCTCATCTATACGAATTATGCTCACGTAAAATTAAGCTGTCAATTCCTACAAGTATGCTTCCTGGTCCAAGCTCATCTATACGAATTATGCTCACGTACAATTAAGCTGTCAATTCCTACCAGTGACTTCCTCTTCCAAGCTCATCTATACGAATTATGCTCACGTAAAATTAAGCTATCAACTACAGAGTGAAAAATAGCAGACTAAAAATAATCAAGCAGACAGACGCTTATTTATTTTAAAACAAAGCCACATGGGGCTGTCTGATGTGTTCATCGTAAAGAATCGAACCCAGGATGTTAGCATTGTAACTCTGTAGACTTACCGCTCTCCCATCGGGGTGGGGTGGGGCATCAAACAGATGCTTCAGCAAAACTATAAGTTACAAAATGGACTAATCAGAGAGTAACGACTGAAAAACGAAAGAGGGGAAAAACATTCACGTGAGACAGTGAGCATAAAATAAATTATCATAACGTTATACAGGCAGGTTCAGACAGTTAGAACAAGCTAGATTAGGTTGTTGTCATTGTTATCGCTGTTGGTAGAGGTGGCGGGAACAGGGAAACACCATATAGCTCTTTCCTTGACTTATTTTTAACCTCCATTCTAACAATATTACGGAATAGACATGAATACATTATGCCGTGCTCTCCGAGGATACGATTTTATAGCCACGCCTTACCAATTTCCCGCCATGTATTAAGACTTGAATGAACATCCACAATACTAGGCAGGGTTGATAATACATATATATGTAGTGATACGTGAAAACATTTATTGTAACGATATAAGTATACATGCAGAAACTCCCAAGCTCAAACAGAAGCACTGTATATTTATCAGAATAATAGGAACCTCCTTTCTTGTCAGTAACAAAGCAATACTTTCGTATTGCACCTGTGGCAACGTTATAGCTTACTTGATCAGTGAAAATCCATTGCTGGAAATGTGGAATATTGCATCTGGTGTTTTTCTTCTTATAGATAACACTGACATGCAGTAACAAAGATTTATGGTCACGTATAATCCAGATACAAAAATAAAATAAAATCATAAGTTACCGTTTTTATACATTGAAACTGTTTTTGACATTGCTATTATTACTATTATTATATCTTATAGACCGTTACAACATAATAAAACAGGATTTTCACAGACGAGAATTTGAATTATTAGAGCAATAAACAAACTTTAGATTGCTCTCCACAACGTTTCCTCTGGACTGATGCTGTTTCTTATAATGCCCATTATATAAAGTACAATCTTTATGCAAATGACGGAGTCATCTGTTATCTAGCTTTTCTGTTTCCTAAGCAACGTGCTTTTAACTAAGAGATATAGAAGAATGATAGTTGCTGTATATATATATATATATATATGTATATGTTTGCACACGCCTTGTTGCTATGACAACTGTAAAAAGATGTTGCCCTCAACAAATGCAGTTTCTATGGTTCATGCATGCACATATGAAACATAAAAGCATGTCAACAGGATATGAGCCGTGTAGGTTGCTACAATTTATATTTTACTGTCTCATTGTTCCTCTACAATAAACCACAAACATCTGTGTTACGATGAGGAGAGAACAATAGTCTCACAACATACCTTACAAACCTATATATATCCGATTGTATTTACAAAAGATCATACTGAAATCTTTATTGCAATAGAGGGCGCGTTGAAGAGATTTTGATGTATTTTAATTTAATGTAATTTAAAGTTAAATTCTGAAGCAGATAAGAACATCCGATAAGATGTTCGAAATCGTTATTTTACGAATTTAATAACTCAAGTGTATTAGTTTGATTTTTAAAGTTATAATGAAAATAAAAACATTTTGCAAACGAAGAACCTCACAATAACAAGTGAAAATTATCATCACAAGAGAATAAAATAATCTTGAGCAGGACTTTGAAACACTCTTTCAATCAAGCGTTGTGGAATATTAGCTCATTACATGATCTAATTTGTAGATTCTTAAATAAATTATTACTAATATACTTTATCTCTTATAAGTATATCTTGTTAATAAACAAAAGAAGATTTTCCAACGTTTTTTCTTATTACTCAGAGTTAGAACTCAAATAAGAAGTGGTTACATATTTAAATATTTCATATTTCTTTTAGCGTAAAGCTACACAATGGGTTGTCTGCTATCTGTCCGCCTCAAAGAATCTAACTCCAGATTTTGGCTTTGTAAGTAGTTTCGTTAGTTTCAATATGGTTTCGTATGCTAGAAATGCACAATGCTTACAATTAATGTATTGTTTCGTTAGTTTCAAGATGGTTTGGTGTGCTAGTATTGTACAATGCTTACAATTAATGTATAGTTTCGTTAGTTTCAATACGGTTTGGTGTGCTAGAAATGCACAATGCTTACAATTAATATATTGTTTACTTAGTTTCAAGACGGTTTGGTGTGCTAGTACTGTGCAATGCTTACAATTAATGTATTGTTCAGTTAGTTTCAAGACGGTTTGGTGTGCTAGTATTGTACAATGCTTACAATTAATATATTGTTTAGTTAGTTTCAAGAAGGTTTGGTGTGCTAGTATTGTACAATGCTTACAATTAATATATTGTTTAGTTAGTTTCAAGACGGTTTGGTGTGCTGGTATTGTACAATGCTTAGAATTAATGCATCGTTTCGTGTAGTTTTGTGTTGAACAACAAACAAACTGGTATATTAGTGACAAGTCTGAGAACGTATAACGCTAAAACTCTGATTTCGATACTCGCGAGGGAGCTCAACACCGATAGCCCATTGTGTAACTTTGCACTCAACAACAAACAAATCGGTAGCTAAGCAGCAAGTCTGAGAACTTATAACACTGAAAATCTAAATCTGCTTTCGATACACGTGGTGGACACAGCACAGGTAGCTCATTTTGTAGCTTTGCGCTTAACAACGAACAAACAACCAAACTTCCAGGAGGCTGAAGACGACTTTCAGTCTACTTTCAATACGAATTTCAAGAATGTGGCTACAAACGTAATTAGTTCCTCATAAAGCAGCTTACAAGCTTCATCATATATCCATCTTATGTACATTGTCCTTATGAAATTAAGCTTATGTTGTTTCTTGTTATTCCGACCATATGATCTAAGTTTTACCAAAATTTAAATATTTATGCTATTTCTAATAAACTATCGAATCACGAAGAACCATTCAATTTATATTAAATACTTTATTTTTTTTGTTGAATATCAGCCTCAAAGATGCAATTATAGACGCAATCAAACGTAATCGATCTTAATAAACTATATCAATGTGGTGGAGTTTTAAAACATTTGGAGAAAGAACAAACTGCTTGAAGTTACAATCTGGACTGCGATTGAGATATGGAGAATAATATATTTAGTACCGCTAATAAAGCTAATATTAAGGCATGAAAAAATATTTTATTCTTTGTTTTTCGTAAAAAAAATTATCTTTTATTGTTTAATAACATAAAGTTGTTTGATGACACAAAGTGATGAAAAGATATGTTTTTGTACTTTGTTTTTGTAAAAACTAAAATTATCTATTATTGTTTGATGACACAAAGTGATGAAAAGATATGTTTTTTGTACTTTGTTTTCGTAAAAACTAAAATTATCTTTTATTGTTTGATGACACAAAGTGATGAAAAGATATGTTTTGTACTTTGTTTTTGTAAAAACTAAAATTATCTATTATTGTTTGATGACACAAAGTAATGAAAAGATATGTTTTGTACTCTGTTTTTTGTAAAAACTAAAATTATCTTTTATTGTTTGATGACACAAAGTGATGAAAAGATATGTTTTGTACTCTGTTTTTTGTAAAAACTAAAATTATCTTTTATTGTTTGATGACACAAGGTAGTGAAAAAATATTTTTGTACTTTGTTTTTCGTGGTAAAATATATTTTATTGTTTAGTGACGCAAAGTGGCGAAAGGTTGCCAAGTTATCTTATTTTTCTGAACTAATGTTGCAAAGCAGGCAGCATCAATTTCTACGGACTGAATTTTCAACTATTCAAAGAACAAAACAAACTTTTTTGACTCAGTTGGTTAACGTTGATGTAAATGGACAAAGTACAGTAGTTTAATGTGATGGGATTCGTGATATATGGATTTTCAGGGTTACAGTTGATGATATTTCCTGGCATCAACGTCATTCTGGACCTTAGAAGTTTTATAAATCATCAAGTAATGTCTACATTCATGGTTATAGCAACTGCCATGAAACATTATTCTGGAAGAATCAAGATTAAGGCCTGTAAAACTCCTAGGAATAAAAAATCAGCAAATACCTCACAAAAGAACGTAAAACCAATCGCGCGAAACGCACGGCACTGACAGAGGAGTGATGGTATTCAGACCTTTTATGCAGTTAGTCGCGTTGGAAAATTAAATGGGTTTCCGCATAATCAAAGTTTACATGTTAAAATCTTATTTTTGCGTGATCAAAGCAGTAGTGGGAAAATAATTTGCATAGCGAGATAGATATTACAGTTTTTTTTGTGTGTGTAAATGATATGTAAAAAGTGTTACCATTTGATATTTATGCATAATTTTAAGCATCTGTACTTTTTTGATATTCGGATTCCTGACTAACATTTTTTTTAGGTTTGTTAAATGAGGTTTTATATAAATAAACTTGTAATGTTTCGTGTAACATTTAACAAAGCTCCCAACCTTTTTTCGATAAAGGATTTGACGAAATGTAACAGACCTGTTTTTCAGATTCCAGAAGAAAAGAATGTATAAGGGGAAAACCCAAATGACAAGGTAATTAAAAAAACAAAACAAAAAAACCAAGAAGTTTGGTTTGAATTTCGCGCAAAGCTACACGAGGGATATCTGCGCTAGCAGGCCCGGCATGGCCAGGTGGTTCGGGCGCTCGACTCGCAATCTGAGGGTCGCGGGTTCGAATCCCCGTCACACCAAACACGCTCGCCCTTTTAGGCGTGGGGCGTTATAATGTGACGGTCAATCCCACTATTCGTTGGTAAAAGAGTAGCCCAAGAGTCATCACCACCCACCGCCAACTCTTCGGCTACTCTTTTAGCAAAGAATAGTGGGATTGATATAATGCTCCCAAGGCTGAAAGGGCGAGCATGTTTGGTGGGACGGGTATTCGAACCCGCGACCTTCAGATTGCGAGCCCTAACCACCTGGCCATGCCAGGCATACAAACAAGAAGACATTTTTGAAAGACAAATTGAATAATCTATTAAATTTACCATAGTTATCTCCGTATCTGCCAAATGATATTGAAATATCGATATCACGGTATTGTAATTTCAAACCCTCGAAAGATTCATTGAATACGTTTTCAAGGATTTTCAGTAGTTGCTTCACTACAACTTTAGAATCAAATGTACATGAACATGAAATCAAATAACGTAACTCCAAGAATAGAAAAATCTATACAGATATTTGAATTGGCAAACCTCTATGTTTGATTTTACACTATAGCTCCACGTATCCCCCAGTGGTACGGCGGTATGTCTGCGGACTTACAGCGCTATAAACCGGGTTTCGATACACGTGGTGGGCAGAGCACAGATAGCCCATCGTGTAGCTTTGTGCTTAACTGCAAACAAAACTCCACGAATCTCAATTTTAGTGGTTTTATGATTTTAAATCGCCCTCTATATCGCTTTTTAACATATGTAATCTCATTCAGAAATAAGATAAAATAAATTAAAAATGTCCATTCGTTGTCATTAATCAAATAAAGTACTATAATTCTACGAAATATTCCAGATTTAAAAACTCAATTTTTTTTTAAGTTTCCTAACATAATTATGCAAAATAACGAATTACACAGAGAAACGAAGCATCTTAGCTTACACGAGGAAAACACACACTTGCATGAGGATCACAGTTTCAAGCTATATTAGCCTTTAGGTCGTTAATCCGACAAAATTTTACTGTATAATTTTTAAAGCATCGATAATAAATTAAAGCTATAATCTAATTGTAGGACATGTTAGCCTTAGGAGTTAGGAAAGGTTCGTATGTCATAACTCTATAAAAAACTCTACTGAAGTTTCGTAGCTATTGCAAACTGAAACGGGCTGTAATTAAATGTCACAAGACAGAATCCAAAGAATTTTTGCACTTTGTTTTAAAATAATTTCTGTAGCTAAAGTAGATGGCTAAGTAGACATAATCTTCACCGTAAGTCACCAAGTTTAATAATATAATGGCTTGAGCTTATAACCCAACAGAAACACAAATAATAAAAATCAGCTTTGGTAAGTCCATACTTTGTACTCATTTCAAGATCAAAAGTCGCTATTTTTTTTTAAGCTCAGTAACTTGTTATTTTGTGAAATTAACGCAGTTGTTCATCTTTTGAGGGTTATTTTCATGGTTATTGGATGGCTTAAAATTAACTTCCTCTTCTAAAGTGCAATAATTCATAAGTCTATAGTAATCATGTTAATGTTATTATTAACATTTAACAGTAGGTCTGAGCTGAAGTATAAGTGAACTAGAAACCTAGTAATCCTTTTGGCACTTCTTATTAATTTATTTTTCTGTATGAAACATATATTTCGTTAGCAAGACTTTATTTATTTAAACATGAACTCGAGACCTAACTAAGCCCAAAATCACAAAATTGTGGTGGTACATTTTCACATCATAAGGTTCGGTAGTATTAATTTTCACTTTTATATTGTCGTTTCGTTTATATTAGGGTCTAAAGAGTTCAAACCCCAACACAATAATTGAAACAAGTTTTGATACAACTTCTACAATGGCTGTCCAATTGATCTATTTTGACTTTTATTGGTGTAACTTTGGCCAGAATCTTAGAGATTTCAGCACAAACAATAAGTATCTGGTATCTGAATAAAAGCAGCAACTGACAAAGAAGGATATAACTTTTACACTATTCTTTAACAAAGAAGCAATAGGCGAGCTTCATGAACACCTGAATCACCATTTTCAAGATAGAAACAAGAGCAATCAGAGAGATTACATACCCTCGCCCCTCTGCTCCTTATCGAGATTACATGCGTTTATATTGGATAACGTCAAATTTCACTATCGAAAACACAATACACACTTCTCAGATCCAAAATGTGATGAGAAATCTCAACCTTAACGTGCCCATGAAATTTAGTACAAATCTGATCACAATTTACAAAGTTATTAACCCAAAACCGCAAAAATGTCCTATTTCCTCATTATAAGGAATGCTTCAAAGTGATCCAGGATCCGCACCAAATTTGGGGAGGACTGTCCCATACTGACTTCCTATCTTGCAAAAACTTTTCGTTTACGTCGGTCTATAACTTTGCGAGATACGCGAGCGGAAACACAGACAGACAGACACACGGACCTGATTTCAATACCCTCGCCCCCCACTACCACCTTCGGGGACAAGGATAAAAATCAATAGCTTTTACTTTCAAGGCAGAAAATAATTTCATTTTATTACTACTAGTTTTCTTTGTGTTTGTTTTTATAAACTCTCTGTATACTTTTTTTTTCATTGAAGAAAGTTTTTTTTTTCAATGAATATCCCATCGTGCTAACATCGACTGTAACTATTGGTGTTGAAACAACTTTTCACATTGCAGTTATGAGTTATAGGAAATATAGGATCTTCATCCAATGTTTCCCGTGTTTCTAGGAAATAAATATAAAAGTGATCCAGTTTTGGCCAGAAGCCCCCCAGTGGCACAGCGGTATGTCTGCGGACTTACGACGCTAGAATCCGGGTTTCGATACCCGTGGTGGGCAGAGCACAGATAGCCCTTGTGTAGCTTTGTACATAATTAAAAACAAAAAAACTTGGCCAGAAAATGAAAATTTTGGGTCAAAGGAAGGATAAGACACGTAACTCTCCAGTGAAAAAAAAGTTATTGACATTTCGTCTTCACTTTGAATTTATGGTAGACTTACGGTAAAGTTAAAAAGTATTTCGCATTAGAATTAAAATTAATCTTCTTTAATCTGTATATCGTATGCAAACCTATGAAATATGTATGCTTTACTGGAACTTCTATTCTTAAACAAAACATTTTGATTGAGAAGCCATTACATCGTAACGTCCCTTGAAAAGTTTGCTAGGTTAGCCTAAACATTTATAATCCCGTATACTAAACATTCCTAAACAAGCCGGTATAAAAGTCCGTGCACAGTCAGAACCAATACATTTGCATCTTGCTGACTTGCACCATGTCTAACATCAATATTTAAAAGTCTGTGCACATTCGCATCTTGCTGACTTACACCCTGCCAAACATCAATATTTAAAAGTCCGTACACTTTCAGCACTGACACATTTGCATCGTGCTGACTTGCACCCTGCCAAACATCAATATTTAAAAGTCCGTGCACATTCAGCATCAATACATTTGCATCGTGCTGACTTGCACCCTGTCTAACATCCATATTTAATGAGCTCATTGCATGATCTTGATGCCTCTGGTAGTGTTGTCCACAGGAGTTACCATTTCCAAAGTTTTTGATGTTACCATGCTGTGACTGACCCCATAAGTGTCCACGTTGGTACACAGATAGACAAATATATATCTTGTTAGGTTCAACTAGGGCAGCCTGTGTTGCAGGAATCGCTTCAACAGAATTGTCCTGTACCGTCATAGATTAGCACAACAAATATGTAAGTCAATAACAACCAATTACATCTGGTGACTCTACCAATGTAAGTGAAGGAATAGTGGGATCTGATAAGGCTTTCCAGGATCTCATGCAGTTTTCTGACCTTGGCCGTTGGAGAAAGATACGGTGTAAAATTCAATAAAAGCATAGGAAATGGATAAAGCTTTACATCTATAAGTACCAAGGTTATAAGCAGTAGCTTTACATTTGTATGTATTTAAGTTGTAAGCAGTATCATGAAGGTTTAATGCACGTTTACCGTATTTACTACTTTTACAATAACATTCTTAATTTTTGTCCATGGCTGCTAGACTGCAATTAAATAACCTTCAGTATTCAAGTACATTGCGAAAAAAGTTACACACACAATAGATTCAATAATATAACGGTGAAAAACACATTAAACTGCAGAGGTGTTACTTTCCTCTTGTTCAGTCCTTTCTGGATTTCAAATTAGAGGCGTGTAAAAATAACAGTTTTTTGTGATTTTTATCACCATTTTTAGGCTTTTTATCTATCCACCATAAAAATGTACACAAAAATTATGATAATGGAGGAAGAATGGTGAATTCAGAAACAAATATTAGTTTTTTAGAAGAGACCCACTTAACTTGAGAACAGTATGAAGTTTTGGAACAGCTATTTGTGGGTTAATAGATTTACTTCTATACAACGTTTCGTCTCTAGCAGTGAGAAATGATCACGTACAACATTTAGGCTAAAAGTGTATTCAAATAGCAAATACATCCAATCAAATTATTTCACTGAATGTATCTGCAATTTGAATATACTTCTGTACAACGTTTCGTCTCTAGCAGTAAGAAATGATCACGTGTAACATTTAAGCTAAAAGTGCATTCAAATAGCAAGCACATCCAATCAAATTATTTCACTGAATGTATCTGCAATTTGAAAATATTTGTATCTTAATTGTTTTACGTGATCGTATCTCACTGTTAGAGACGAAACGTTGTATAGAAATAAATCTATTGTTCCACAGATAGCTGTTTCATAATAATAATAATAATTCTGGATCGTAGTCATCAATTTTATATAACCTGCATTAATGATACTTCATGGGATCTTCTGTCTACAGTCTTCTTTGTAAGGAATACCAAAGATTTATGTTCTTCTGTGAAGAGTTTGAATTAAGATACTGTTTCATTTGCGAGGCATAGAAGGAAGGGTGCTGCTCGTTAAAATTCACGTATAGAAAGGTGAAACCTTATATTACTTACGTAAAGAAATGAAGCAACTTGAAGAGAGCTGGGTCTGTCCGATAACACCGACGACAGTGAGGAGAAAGAGCAGCAGTCGAGTTTTTACCCCATCCCCCCACCCCCCAAGAAAACTGGCAATTGCGAGTTTTCAATTTTGTTGTCATGGAAGATAAATGTTCTCCGTTCTGAGCTTCGGTCGTTAAATTTTAAGTTATTGTGAGCATCTCGTTGATGGATTGAAAAGTCTACTAACCGGAGACGTTTTGTGGGTGATTTCGTCTATATGAAACACTCAACCAGCATCTTTGGTATGAATCAATCTTTCCCGGTTTCTCTGTATAATATGAAAATATGACGTGATATGATCATTGCTGTTCTAAATCTTAACCCTTTTTTTCCACATCGACACACGTCATGAGATGTTGAAATAAGGACATTTTTAGGCGTATGAAATTTGCTCTTTATTAAAAAAAAAAGAATAAAAAAATATTTTCTAAGGAAAACTGAAACAAGCCGGAAATTAATTTTCTTCAAATGATTAACACGGACGCGTTCAATAACTGCGTTCATATTAATTTCTATATAGTGAAATATGAGAGGAAATATCGAATTAAAACGCCTATACTTACGCATATATGTTCATCATGTTATTTAAAAAAATCTTTCGAATTAAATATATTCACTTCTAGTGCAGCGCATATTTGAAAGCCGTAGAACAAGCAATGGATACATGTTGAAATTTCAAGAGTTATATTGATTACAGAGCAAGAAATTTGAAACGAAATGTAAAGTATTTTTACAGTATCATTCATAAGAAGTATGTCTTATCAATTCTGTACATGTATAAGAATTATTAATAAAAATCGCTGTTATCATTTGTCATATGTTTAATAAAAGTCATTATACAATGTCTCCCTCCCCCAGTGGCACAGCGGCATGTCTGCGGACTTAGAACGCTAGAAACCGGGTTTCGATACCCGTGGTGGGCAGAGCACAGATAGCCCATTGTGTAGCTTTTTGCTTAACTAGAAACAAACAAATATTATGCAATTAGATAAGTTATGAAAGCAAGATGACTTGAAAACTAGATTATGGTTTGTTTATTTTGGTTTGAATTTCGTGCAGTGTGATAGACAAAAGGGAAGCCAGCTAGTCAATGCCACCCACCGCCAACGCATGAGCTACTCTTTTACCAACGAAAAGTTGGATTAACCGTTACATAATTACGCCTCCCATGGCTGAAAGGGTGAGCATATTCGGTTAGAGGGATTCCAGCCCGCGACCACAAATTGTGAATCGATCGCCATAACCACCAGGTCATGCCCAGACCTTTTGGTTGTTTAAAAGACAGTAATATAAAATTTTAAAGCATAAAAAATAAAAACAGCAAAAAAAAAGTTTCCATGCGTATATACATAATACACTTTAACATGCACGCCCAGCAGTAACAACAAAGCTTTTTACACGTTATGTGATTAATTATGATAAAGAATATTTACAGTAAATTTATTACTTAGCTGTTATTTTTTCCCTATACCTAAAAACTTTTACATCCTGTTGTAGTATCATTTTCGTCATCTTAAATACTCCCCTCAGAGGTAAGTTTATTAAAAGCAACGACAACAACAAGTACATTATAAAATAGTTAAAATGTAATAATAATGAATTTTTTTGAGTTAAACAATCAATCCTTTGCTGAGTCCGGGCTGGTTTTTAATTTTGTTTGTTTGAAGTTATGCACTACACAATGGGCTATCTGTGCTTTGCCCCCGACGGGTATCGAAACGCGGTTTCTAGCGTTGTAAGTCCGCAGACATGCCGCTGTGCCAATGAGTGGGGGATATTTTTAAATTTGTAAGCACTATCTAATTTAATACTAATTTCTCTTTTTCGGATTTCAACATTTTTGTAAAAATAATTAAAACATCTTAGTGAGAATACAGAACTACACACCTATTTGCGTAAAGAATAGGGCAACTTAGAGACAAATATTAGTAACTAACTAATAATATTTCGGCTTATAATGTTTACGATTTTAACGAGTTTCGATAAATTAACGTTTCGTTTGTTTACTGTTAAACCAAAAGCTCCACAAATAGCTCATTAAAACCGGAATATGCCTGGTACGACTTTCAACCTGCGGGTTGGGGGGGGGGGGGTGAATCCCACCACGAAACATACTCAGTCTTTTAGCTGTGATGGTGTTATAATGTAATGATGAATTTCAATTTTCTTTGGTAAAGGATAGCTTCGTCTCTTAATTTTATCACTTTTAAATTAGGGACAGCTAGCGCAGATAGCCCTCAAGTAGCTTTACGCGAAATTCAACAAACAAATAGATCCGAAAACACGATTCTGATTATTATTAATATGCATTATATAGCTTTATGTATCCTAATTGCTAAATCTATATCTTACTACGATGATTCAATATAAGAACCTAAATTTCAGACTAAATAGAACTAGTGAATTCACAGTTAAGTAAAACATCATACATAATTACCGCATTAAAAGGTTTCACCTTTGATATATCCGATGGAAATATTCCTATACGTCTACTTTCATTCTATTAGAGTTAACTTATTATGTTGGGCATACCAACATTTACTATTCAAGTTACCATGTATATCAGTGGTTCTCAAAGTGTTGTCTGGGGGGCAACTGGTAGCGTCATTTTTCCCATTAATTCTGATGAGATGTGGTGTATGACCAGTAGGTGGTCCGCAGGACGTGACCGGTAGGTGGTCCGAGGGGTATTTTTCCCCCACCGAAGTGGTCCTCAGACGAAAAAGTTTAAGAGCCTGTGGTGTACATCATCCAGTGCAATCGTACTGTAGCAAATGAACTGTAAAACGTTATTTTTTTTCAATTTACGCCCAATTTTCTCTGAATTTGTCATTCCAAGGATAAAAGCAAATAACAATAGCTTATGCATCTTATGCGGATCGACACTAGAACAGTTAAATTAGTCAGCTCTATCAAAGCCAATAACTGTAACTTTATGTAAGAAATTTTCCATCGTAATATTGAACTACCTTATTGCACATTTTCATTCCAAAGTGAATTGCTAGCTTTCACTATTTTTAAAGCAAAATATTAGCAGACATTTTTTTTTTCAAATTTTTTCAAAGCATCAGATGATAACTATTCTTTAATAAGCAGGTTTTAGTATGCTTTATATGTATTCTCAACGCTTTTTTTCCGTGGGCACGGGAGATTTATATCTACCACGTAGCTTAAGCCTTTCGTTGTAGTTTGTTTGATCGTTGAATTCGTGCAAAGCAACTCGAGGGATATCTGCGATAGGAGTCCTCAATTTTGAAGTGATATACTAGAGGCAAGGCTAGTCAACCCCCCCAATTCACGAGCTTTTCTTTACGAACGTATAGTGGGATTGACTGTGACACTATAACGTCCATAAGTCTGAATGGTCGAGCATGATCGATGGCAGATTGCGAGTCGAGCGCCACCAGATCATGTCAGGCTTCTCTCGTAGTAGGCCTTGTTATCGGTAGAAGTTGGTCACCAAATGAACTATGTTGCCTGATGGCACGTATAATTGATTTTAGAAGTCACAAAAAGCTCGATAACTTGAGCGTTTTCAGAAGGTAGACCGTTCTTCTACAGGTTCGATCTAAGATATAACAAACAATTTTTTTTGTTCAGGGTTGAACTGGGTGTTCGTTACTCACAAATGCTATATATGTTGTTGTTGATTTTTTATGTTACATTTGTATATGCAGTAGATATGCTTTAAAGGAGAATCGGGAAACAACAAAAATGATATTTTATCTCTTTGATCGAAATAAAATTTTCGGCCAGTGAAAGCAAGGACTTGGAATGTTACATGACAACTAGAAACTTGTTTTCTTCCACCAATTTAAAAAATGTTCTATTACTGTAATCACATGTCTGAAGAAATAGAGATGGTACTATTTGGTGGCAGTACTAGAGACATTTCTCCTGGCGGCAGTCACGAATGTAAACTTGAGGGCATAGCAACTCAACGTCCTTCGCTATGACATATTCACTGGTATCCTGTGTTGCATGCAGGTTTTAAACAAGTATACCACCCAGAAAGTTTTTTTATTACTCAAAATTACATGGAACACAGGGAAGCAGCTTCGAGATATACTAGACGCGAAATGTGAAAGTAAACTATACATGTTATACAAAAGCGTGAAATACAGGGAAGCAGCTTTGAGATTTACTAGACGCGAAATGTGAAAGTAAACTATACAAGTTATACAAAAGCGTGAAATACAGGGAAGCAGCTTCGAGATCTACTAGACGCGAAATGTGAAAGTAAACTATACAAGTTATACAAAAGCATAAAACACAGGGAAGCAGCTTCGAGATATACTAAACGCGAAATGTGAAAGTAAACTATACAAGTTATATAAAAGCATAAAACACGGGGAAGCAGCTTCAAGATATACTAAAAGCGAAATGTGAAAGTAAACTATACAAGTTATATAAAAGCATTCTTGGAAAATTAACAACATTTGTTTTTAGCCCCATATAACGAAATACATACAATCTCTCACTGAAGAACAGGAAGAAACTTAAGGCCAATTCGTGTTTTACTCTAAGATAGTTTCATTCACAAAGTAAATATTAGCGATCATGTGTGATAATGAGTGATTAAGGTGGAAGATATTAGTAAACTAATGTTTTTACACACACACGTTTTATGTATGTATAATTACATAAATTAGAACTAGTTGCAGTAATATTGAAACTATATGCAAAAATACACATATTACGACTTCGTAATGACAAATAAACAGAAGTAGCTCCAGCTTTCTAACTAGGGATAACATTGTTTTATTTGAAAGTTTAAACTTTCCTAAGCAAGAACATAATGCAATACGTTTTTCTTGGAAGAAAATTAGCCCCTTTGTTGTTCTGTAGATATCAAATAGATGTAACTGCAGATAAGCACATTATCTGAACTGTTATGAGTCTACTAAACAGTAACATAAAAGCTTCAGAGTCACACAGCTTACAAGTTTACTTAAAATAAAAACTTTTATCAGCAGATCTCTTCAAGTGAACTTAGAGTAATTGGGTTATTTTTTTCCTTTTGTTATTTTTAGCTTTTATCTAAGCGCTGCTTATGTAACACTGGCACGGAGCTCGTGCTCAATTTCGCCATTTGTGATCAAATGTTCAAACATCGTGATAAAAAAGTACCATGGAGCAAAAAAGTATTTGTTGAAAACAAAATCGAGGGTTCACAAATTTAAAACATTGAGTTGTGAGGCTATATTTGCTCGAAACATGTTTAGCCCCTATTAAAAAAAAATAAAAAATAATGGAACATAGAAAGTAATAAGGAATCTTTTTCTTTCAAATAAATACATAAGAAAAAACTTGTAACGACAGGTCCTTACTCTATCGAATGTGAGACACAGCAGAATCATAAACTAAGGAAATAAATAAAATAGAAGACATGGGTTGTCGAATATTGCGAGGAGATGAATAAATAGGAGACGTGGGTTGTCGAATATTGCGAGGAGATGAATGAATAGAAGACGTGGGTTGTCGAATATTGCGAGGAGATGAATAAATAGGAGACGTGGGTTGTCGAATATTGCGAGGAGATTAATAGATAGGAGACGTGGGTTGTCGAATATTGCGAGGAGATGAATAAATAGGAGACGTGGGTTGTCGAATATTGCGAGGAGATGAATAAATAGGAGACGTGGGTTGTCGAATATTGCGAGGAGATGAATGAATAGAAGACGTGGGTTGTCGAATATTGCGAGGAGATGAATGAATAGAAGACGTGGGTTGTCGAATATCGCGAGGAGATGAATAAATAGAAGACATTGGTTGTCGAATATCGCGAGGAGATGAATAAAGAGGAGACGTAGGTTGTCGAATATTGCGAGGAGATGAATAAATAGGAGACGTGGGTTGTCGAATATCGCGATTTACGATGAATAAATGAAATTAGTATTAAATTAATATTTGGGTATCAATGACAATATAAGGATGCTTGTATTGATTTATTAAAGGTTCAAATTTAGGAAATTACGCTTTCAATTGTAAAAGCGTAGCATATCATTCCAATGTTATTGTCTGCACTATTAAAACATCCATCTATAGATTTTTCTCTTCATCTCTTGTTTATTAGCATCGTTTATAGTTTCTGATGTTTAACTATACCTGCTGTTAGCCACGCCTCCGCAGATTGACACAGAGTATGGCGAACAGAGGGCTCGAGAATCAAACCTAACTTTGGTGTTCACCATTTCTACTGGAAAACATAGCCTAACATTTGACGTAACATCGGAGATCAGACAAGAAAGTTATCTTAAACTCATAGAAAAAATGGCGTTTGTAATATAAAACTGCCATTTTAATATATCCTACTTGTTAATTTTTTGCTGTTGGAAGACGTAAAGGTACTCGGTTCATGGTATAAACTCATTATATTTCCTGTAGTTGGAAGCCAGGGAATTACTGAGTTAAATTTTACGATCTCGTTATATTTCCTTTAGTTTGAAAACAATGAGATACTGAGTTGATATTACGAACTCTTAATATTTATTTTAGTTTGAAGACAATAAGACACTGGATTAATATTATGAACTCGTTATATTCCCTATAGTTTGAGTACAATAAGATATTAAGTTGATATTATTAACTCATTACATTCCCTTTAGTTTTAAAGCAGTAAGACACTGGGTCGATATCATGTACTCGTTACATTTCCTTTAGTTTTAAAACAGTAAGACACTGGGTCGATATCATGTACTCGTTACATTTCCTTTAGTTTTAAAGCAGTAAGACAATGGGTCGATATCATGTACTCGTTACATTTCCTTTAGTTTTAAAACAGTAAGACACTGGGTCGATATCATGTACTCGTTACATTTCCTATAGTTTTAAAGCAGTAAGACACTGGGTCGATATTATTAACTCATTACATTTCCTATAGTTTAAAGCAGTAAGACACTGGGTCGATATCATGTACTCGTTACATTTCCTATAGTTTTAAAGCAGTAAGACACTGGGTCGATATCATGTACTCGTTACATTTCCTTTAGTTTTAAAACAGTAAGACACTGGGTCGATATCATGTACTCGTTACATTTCCTCAATGAGTTGATTTATAAACTCGTTACATTTCCTATAGTTTTAAGACAGGAATACAATGAGTTGATTTATGAACTCGTTACATTTCCTATAGTTTTAAGACAGGAATACAATGAGTTGATTTATTAACTCGTACATTTCTTTTAATTTGAAGACTACAAGATACTGGGTGGTGCGAATTTTGGCAGGATATGTGAACAAGATCATCACCTCACCTGAAAGGTGCCAACCATAAACGGTATCAGCACGAACTGCAGAAACAATCAGGAGCCATAGAGAATGTGTGAACACGGAACGTGACCTTCTAAAGGATTGAAACCACGCACGTGCATGACTTGGAACAAGCTAAGTTCCACTCAAAATTGGAGTGCAAGCGTATTTCAAAACACGTATTGAGAACATTAGCACAAGAACTATTGTACACGTCATTCAAACTTCAATCAATCGATGC
Organism: Limulus polyphemus; assembly: GCF_000517525.1. Classification (NCBI taxonomy): domain Eukaryota; kingdom Metazoa; phylum Arthropoda; class Merostomata; order Xiphosura; family Limulidae; genus Limulus; species Limulus polyphemus. The sequence goes on along the minus strand of NW_013666175.1, from coordinate 159,587 downwards.
CAAAAATTATAAGTATGCCATATATTTCATGTAGTTTTATTCAGAAGATATTACTAACCAAAATATAAGAGTGATTCAATTCAGTCTAACAATGGTGCAGTTTTAAATAAATAACTTATAAATATGAACAAACTAGTCATTATATAGTACCGATTGTTATTAGATATACATTCTACGCTCTTTGATGATAATTATAAAGGTCTAATCAGATAACTGTGCTTAAAATTGTAAATATATATATTCGCCTATGATAATATGATGCAAGTATCCGTTCAATGCAAGGGGGTGACATAAGTATAAGAGGGGGGAGGCGTCAGATCTGTATGCTGACTTCCAAAGTCACTCTCCGGTGGGCCCTAAGGGTGTATACATTCCAGATTTGGTGATAATCGTCTTAGCGGACAAACTCACAAACTTGTGTCAAATAATGGTTGAGATATATTACGGACAAACACACAAACTTCTGTCAAATAATGGTTGAGATATATTACGGACAAACTCACAAACTTTTGTCAGATAATGGTTGATATATATATTACGGACAAACTCACAAACTTTTGTCAACTAATGGTTTAGATATATTACGGACAAACTCACAAACTTTTGTCAACTAATGGTTTAGATATATTACGGACAAACTCACAAACTTTTGTCAGATAATGGTTGAGATATATTACGGACAAACTCACAAACTTTTGTCAACTAATAGTTTAGATAAATAACTCCAGGAACTATATAATGTAAGTACGAATAATAATAGAAGATACGTTTGGTTATTTTCGAGCAAAACCACATTGGGCTATCTGCTGTGTCCACCTTTGTGGAATCGAACCCCGGATTTTAACGTTGTAAGTAGGTAAACGTACCGCTGTGCCACCAGAGGAACAGAAGAAATATGTATATGTGTATCCTAGAAAGCAAATTTGATCATATTCTTAGAACCACTTAATTAAACAAAATACTTGAAGCTCATTATTTTCCTGTCGTAGGTTTCAAATAAATTCTCGTTAAATCTTTCTCTTTGTCGTTATCTCTGTGTTTCAAACGCTATGAAATTATGTTTCTTTGCTATAATAGCTTTTGTTTCTGTTTTCCAAAACAACCTCATTATGAAGAAGTAATGTTTTTATCTGGTTTAATGCAGTAATACTTTATGTCCTTAAACACTGCATTAACAAATTCTAGCAAATTGGACCAATAAACCAACTTATTTGTCGATTGCCATCATTAAAGATTTAGAAAAAAAAATGTATATACGTTTTTAGTATAAGTATAGAAAACTGACTATTTGAAATCTGTATTACGCCCAGAATATTGTTACCAGAAGTAAGTGTATATATATTTTTACATCAGGTCTTCAAATGATCGTACAAGACTGTCCGTTTCAGTTATAGATTTCTAGCTTGATGTGAACGTCTCACTCTCCAATATCATTTTACTACTTGTACCTCGGCCAGGTAAAGGAAACTTGATTGATATATCTAGCTGGAAAGCTGACACAACAAAACTAGGTTAATGGAAAGCCAATAAACTGACATTTTGTTTTTCATCAGTGATAATGTGGTAGGTTTAGTATTTCTTTTATCTAGTTCTAACAGAGACTGGTAGTGGAAACATAATTTTGGAAATACATTTTTTTCTGACTATATAAATCCTATTCATTGTTCGTAGTCACAAAGTCTAACAGTCTTAAACTTTTTTTAGTGCTGAAAAGGCACAAGAAGTAGGCATTTTCTTCGTTATAAATTCAAACATAGTTTTTGTATATCATCTCATATATATTTTTTCAAAACTTCTAAGGAATTTCATTGTTTTAATATACTACAAGTACAAATGTTTGTTTTCGAAGCAAACATATAGAAATGTGTAGTAAACTTACCACAATGTTACAAGAAATGTTTTTATGAACATGAGGTCAGTTAAGTTATAGGCACAACTACACCATATGACATTATGATGATAAAGTCAGTTAAGCAATAGGCATAAATATATCTACATCTTTCTGTAAGTTCACTGTACTTTTCCATCTAACTTCTTTTCGGTTCTCAGAATTTCCGTTGAGCCACTAGGGGGCACTCCCATTCAACTGAACACTGACTTATCCATTAGTTTCTGTAATAAATGGCCAAGTAGTAAAAAAACAAAAACAAAACTATTGGTGTAATTACTTTGACGTGGCATTTCATCTTTCTACCCATAGTTCACAGACATACGGTTCCAGGAGTATTCTTCCCAGAGCCAACGTCATAAATTCATCCTTTATTAATAAGTTACACAATAATACCAAATGTGCAAATGGTCAAAACACAAGACAACAGATTTTTAATATGATGTAATTTCCAGATGTTTAAATTAAATTAATTATTTGTAAGCAAAGGTGTCTATGATTTTACTAAGCCTACAAACAAGGTGCTACAGAAAGACTAACTTTCTTTTCTTGACACAAGATGAATGCTTTAGCAATATTAAAATTTTATTTTAGAAATGTTAAGAATATCTTGTAACTTTAAGTCCAATACAATCCGAACTACTTAATCCCTCTTCCATCTTGATGAGCACACACTAGAAATGGAGGATTTGACACGGACTAAAATTGGGTAGCTCATGCTTAAAGACATAAATTCATTTTATAGAGAGAAATTATGGGACGTTCATCTCGTTTCCTAGAAAGAACCTCGATATATGGGCAAAGAAGGCTTTTGTAAGTGAGGCACGCACTTAACGTAAGATATCGTTAGTAATATTTTTACAAGATGTCCATCGCTATGTTCAATGTTGGGTGAAGCCTACAGAATATTATCATGCCAAGAAACTAAGGAAGCCTCGACATTAATGCATGAGAACGCTCGCAGCTGAAAGTGGATCATTCATAAACCTGTCAAGATTATCCACGTAACCAGTGCACAATGAGCCACTCAAAAAAATGTATCTTACTCATTTGAGACACAGTAAAATCACTTAACAGTTAAATTTAAACTTTACTTCTAGTCCTTTTCAATTACGGATTAAATTAATCATTTTCGAAATTACAGAGTCCACAAATATACATGAAAAAAAAACATGTTTGCATGCTCGTCGTCGGATAAGTATAGGGTTTAGTCTGTATACTTATAGTTATTAATATTGTAATTGCTATTTCCTAGAAGTTTATTTCATAAGAAAATATAAATTATTTTCGAATGAAAATTCAATAACATAAATCTGAAAAATTGCGAAATTGAAACACATCAGCTTTCATTTGCACTTTAAACACTTTGTGGGCTAATAAACCAGAACGTAAGTGTGTTGGCTGATGCGTAATCTTTGTGTTTAATATTATACACTTTACATACACATAATAATATTAGTAAACTAAGACGTTTCTTTGCATAAATTAAAAGTCTAACACTGCATAAAAACTATTTTCAAAATTATCTCGGTTGAAGAACGATTTGTTACTACCTGAATGGTTGAAATCTGAACTCATCATAAAAACATTACTTCGCAAAACAACAATTTATTTGATTTAACAGAATTTTGAATCGAAAATCGGTCATTATATTTGTTGCTGCAAACCACAAAATTTTACGCGTTTGTATCGCTACAACAATCGTGTTATAATTCATCCAAGCCTTTGTTTGGGAACAAGATTTGTATTGTTGTGAAATAACACGATTTTAATGTTGACTGGGAAACATTTTTAACAATACGTATAATTTAAGGCATTAGGTTAGGCCACTGTTTAACAGATGTAAAAAATACGTATTTCATAGTCACATGACAAACTAATTATAAAAGCTAGTTAGTTATTTTCATCGAATGTTTCAAAGCAAACTATCATTATAGATACACAGTTATTAACATTTTTACTTTTCAGTTTCAGTTATACTAATTTGCACGACTGATTAATTCATCAGTAATACAAACGTTAGATGTAGATAAAGCTCGGTGTTAAATTTATTTTTTGCGTGAAATAAAAAAAGAAATATTCTACTCTTTCGCTCTCATCCTTTTTCTTTCGTTTTCAATTTTGCATATAACGTCGTGAACAACTGAATGCTTCCCGTGTTTACATAGTTATATATATATATTCCTATGAAATACAGTGCACTCTTATGGAAATATACGACTTTTTTCTTCCTTTGCGTCTAGAATATACATTTATAGATGTCTTATTTTGTGTATATACAGTCTACATTTCGATGGCCGGTAGTAATATTTTAAACACACCTGAAAAAGAAACATTTCCTACAATCATTAATAATATTTCTTATTTGCAAATGTTTAAAAAAATTATTAATTCGCTACATATCGAAACTTCATTAAATTTTTCATCTTGACTCCAAATAAATCTAATGAATTGTTTTCCATTTTCCTCCAGAATGCATATATTCCTATCTAAATAATACCTACCCCATGAATTGTTTTCCATTCTCCACAGATATAAGACGTTCTCCACATTCTTCGAATGAATTTATAATAGAAGAAATAAATACAGAAGAGATCACTGTGGAATATTGAGTTTGTACTGCTGTGGGAATAATACTCAGACTATTCAAGTGAAATATTTGAAGAAGTCAGAAGAGATCACTGTGGAATATTGAGTTTGTACTGCTGTGGTAATAATACTCAGACTATTCAAGTGAAATATTTGAGGAAGTCAGAAGAGATCACTGTGGAATATTGAGTTTGTACTGCTGTGGGAATAATACTCAGACTATTCAAGTGAAATATTTGAGGAAGTCAGAAGAGATCACTGTGGAATATTGAGTTTGTACTGCTGTGGGAATAATACTCAGACTATTCAAGTGAAATATTTGAGGGAGTGTCTCTGAACTTTAGGTAAGATACAAAATAGGGCCCGGCATGGCCAGGTGGTTAAGGTACTCGACTCGCAATCTGAGAGTTCGAATCCCCGTCACACCAAACATGCTTGCCCTTTCAGCCGTGGGGGCGTTATAATGTGACTGTCAATCCAACTATTCGTTGGTAAAAGAGTAGTCCAAGAGTTGGCGGTGGATGGTGATGACTAGCTGCCTTCCCTCTAGTCTTACACTGCTAAATTAGGGACGGCTAGCGCAGATAGCCCTCGTGTAGTTTTGCGCGAAATTCAAAAAAGAAAAAGAAAGAAAAAAAGATACAAAATAAGTATGTCCTAAGACCATGAAGTTTATTGCCTGCCAAAATATGAGTAACATTACTTTTTAAAGTTTGATTTTTCTAACAATGATTAGAAATAAATTTTCCCATAATTACTGCTAACTAAGATCTTCCAATACAGTCATTTGGCTAAAATACGACACAACTTCCGATCAATGAAGCTTAAGAACAATGCAGGGGGGGAGGGGAGAAAAGAGAGATAGGAAAAGTTATTAAGGGTTATTAAGAAACGATTATTATTAAATATCTTCCCTTAAAGGTTCGTAAAGAACAATGTGCATATTGCAAATAATAATAACAACAATGTTGCTTTCAATGAACTGTCTTTGTTAATGTGGCATTTAAACAGGTTATTAAAAGAATATTTAAATACAAGCTTCATGGTAATTCAAATATCTTACGAGTAAAAGCAAAGAAGAATATGTAATCATATGACAGCCCACACTATATATCTTTAAACTTGGATTAAGAATTTTTGTCTTTATGAAAAATATATCTTTGTGATATAGTGCATCTAGTTGACTATCGGTATGTCTGAAATAGCCTTTTTATCTGGAAGATATACACAAATGTTTATATATATATATATGTGTGTGTGTGTGTGCCAAATTACATTTTTAAAAGTAAAAACAAGAGAGATTTAAAGCAAACTTTTTATGCAAACAATTCATAAATACGTTTATATACACGATATTTGTATACCGATTCTTATATATTCAACTTCTTAACAAATAACCTTGGTACCACAGAAATCTGCTAAAAGGATTGATATTGTGATTTCAAAAAAAATACTTCTGCTCTAGAAATGTATTGAACTTATCGACAATTTCGTTTTAAGTTTTATGAGCTTAGCCCTAAAAACTAATTCTTACACACGAATATCACTTGTGCACGAGCTCTTTTAGATTGGAATACATCAATGCTAGATTAGTGGATTTTGTTTATAGACTAATCGTTACGTAATCTTTCTCACCTAAGGATAATCCATCATAAGAAACTGATAAATAGTTGCTGGCTATAATATATTTAATAATCGTCACGTAATCTTTCTCAGCTGAGGATAATCCATCATAAGAAAATATCAAATAGTCGTTGGTTATAATGCTTATACTGAAACATTAAATCCGTAAATTATACACGCCGACATACACATAAAATTCTTACATTAGCACGTATAAAAAAAGGACAAACTACTGGTTTTTTAAGTATATTAAATTTCACGTCTACTTTTATACTAAATTCATTCTTCTCTAAAACGTAGAATGATTCTATTGATTCTATTATTGGATGATTGTATATTCTACGATTGTTATTCTGTTTCATCTAAGTTTCTCCTATAACGCCAACACACTTAGAGGGCCTGCTGCTGTCGCTTGAGTGATTTGTAGCTTTAACCACGTTTCACACGAACTTTATAAAAGAATTATCACTTATTTAAAACTCCATAAAAGAGCATTTAAAAATTGGATTAAAAATTACATGCTTCTTAGCATTTCACCACATTTAGCATGACATCATCTCATCACAGTTAACGTATAAGCATTTAAAATTGAATTAAAAAATTACATGCTTCTTAGCATTTCACCACATTTAGCATGACATCATCTCATCACAGTTAACGAACAAGCATTTAAAAATTGGATTAAAAAATTACACGTTTCTTAGCATTTCACCACATTTAGCATGACATCATCTCATCACAGTTAACGAACAATCATCTAATAACACATTAACTGTGTTGAAACGTTGTGTCGTACATTGTTGTTTCTTTTAATCACGTTTTTTAGTCGTTTTTAATAAACTTTTAAGCATATTGCGAGAAATGTCATTTTCTGCAGATTTTTTTTTGTGATACATTTTCTGACTTTCCTTAAGCAAACTATTGCCAAGTTATTTTGAATATGGGTTACTCAAACTCATCAAATAAGAAGTTAGATTACTTTTAGCTCGAAATAGCGTAGTCCTAATAACGAAACGGTTCGTGAGGATATTACTTTGGAGTAAAAGCTTTCCTGAGATTAGCATCTTCCACTACCTTCTCCACCATGTCCTGGTGGTTAGGACGCTCAACTCGCGATCAACACTCTTCATCGAACATGCTCGCCCTTTTAGCCGTGGGAGCATTATAATGTTGCGTTCAATTCCAATATTCGTTGGTAAAGAATAATCCAAGAGTTGACGTTGGGTGACGTTGACTAACTGCCTTCCTTCTAGTCCACCACCTCAAAATAAATTAGCGACGGCAGATATCCCCCGAGTAGCTTTGCGTGAAATTAAACAAATTAACTAACCTGCAGCAGTAATGGATTTCAGTACTTTACAAATTAACTAACCAGCAGCAGTAATGGATTTCAGTACTTTACAAATTAACTAACTGCCTTCCTTCTAGTCCACCACCTCAAAATAAATTAGCGACGGTTAGCGCAGATATCCCCCGAGTAGCTTTGCGTGAAATTAAACAAATTAACTAAGCTGCAGCAGTAATGGATTTCATTACAAATTAACTAACCTGCAGCAGTAATGGATTTCAGTACTTTACAAATTAACTAACCTACAGCAGTAATGGATTTCATTACAAATTAACTAACCTGCAGCAGTAATGGATTTCATTACAAATTAACTAACCTGCAGCAGTAATGGATTTCAGTACTATAAGTTTCTTCTATCACATGTGCTAGAGAGTTAAAATAAGGTGGGATAATCATCTCAATAATAAAAAAATACTAATGTTCTTTGAAATTAGACTAGATTTCTCAAGTGATTGTATACTTTCAAAACATTTAATTTGAACTAACGACTTTTCAAGCGCCAAACTGTATACAGTATTGACATGTCATGTTTGAAAGTAATTTTAAATTTAGTTTATATTTAGTACGTCCCCTATTCTTTCAGAAAATGTACTATCATCATCTGAAAGTGACAGAAACTTTTACTTATTGTGATAATTTTTCCCATATCCAGCTCTTATCACGATACTTGTATTCTAAAGCATATTAGGTGGCATCAGATAACATACTTTAACCAATCAATAAGCGTACAGTCTTATCGAACTGAGGGTTTAGCTTTTGATAACCACAATTTCATAAAACATGAACATTTATAAAAAAAAAAACACGTAAGTCATAGAAATGTGGGGGATGAAACGTTGTGCCTTACAATATGGAGACTAACGTCGTCGTGTAAGAGTTAATGGGGGGAGGGAGATTTAGCTGTCACCACCAGCCGATCCTTTTAAGATTGTAGTTTTATTCATTTTCTTCTGCTAGACATTATATGATGCGAGTACCGTATAAATAAAAAATATCAACCAATTTATAATACTTGTACTTAATTTACAAAAAGGCGTGTGTGTGATATGCTAAAGGAAATTGTGTAATTTAACATTTTCGTTTTCTTAAATTAAAGTGGGCGCCATAATCTTAAATTTTCTTATTTTTCTGCTTACGAAAACAGGAAATAATTAACGAAACAACCATGAAATATTACACCATATATTTGAACTATGTGAAGAACTTTAGCAGTATATATTTTACAGTATATATGTACCGCCATTCAACTCCCCAGTGGCACACCCGTATGTCTGAGCATTTACATCGCTAGAAACCGGGTTTCAATACCCGTGATGGCCAGAGCACAGTTAGCCCATTGTGTAGCTTTGTGCTTAACTTTAAACAAACAAACAAATGCCGCCACCCAATTAGAATCATTCACATATTTTAAAAAACTAAAACCGTGCTCATAACGAACAGTTCAAATACGAAGAGAAAAGTGTAATTTTATGAAGGGGTGAACAAGGAGGCTTAAAAAACAAAACAAAATAATTTGTCTCAATAGATATTGCAAGAAAATCGGTTCGAACAGACAGTTAATTATTCATTCCAATTCTCGAATCTTTTCAAAATTTCAAACTCGAACAATGACACATTAAATAATTAGTTTAAAGATTTCGTTTCATGTTGAAACGGTTTTAACGAGGAGTTATTTGAGGTAGATTGTCAAAGTTGAGTAACAGTTTCAAGTAAAAAAAATATTGTAATTGGAATATAATTATGAAAGGTGATATTAGGGAACGAAAAAAACATGGTATCTCAATCGTATTTTAATCATTTTCAACTTGCCTTATCTATTAGTGTCAAGGTTATTTTTTTAGTCTTAATGTAGAATACGATTTCCCTGTATAAAGCTCCAAGAATGGCTAAATATTACGTCAGCGACATTTTGTGTATTTGTTCAAAAGAGAATAAAACTAAACAAACATATTATTCTCGTTTAAAAGAACCTAATCTTTGAACTCTTTTGATATACCGTTTTTTTTTATCTTAAACAGCATGTATGTATATATATACACACACACACACATATATATATATATATGATTTCAGGATAAACATCCAAACGCCATCTTTATCAATGGAGGATTTCTAGGTAAAATGACTCAACTTCTTGGTTAATCAGTCTATACACGGAATCCACCTACTCTTACTCTCACCCACAGTTGTGTTGTACGCTCGCCTTGTGTGGTGTGATTCTGTTCATGACTAATAGTAGTGTATTAAGATACACTCTCACCATGCACAAATGTAATTGGTTCTGTTTTGGTTTTTACTTGTAAAATATTACATTAATTAAACTTTACTCTTTGAGTTCAGGGACTGGTTTACTTTATAAATAACACAGGAGCTGATTAAGTATTGAAAAATCAACTTCACATTCAAACTGAAAGATAATAAAAATTAACCTGATTATTTATTTTCTCTAAAATAATGCTTACATCAAAATTTGTTCTTATCATTTCAGCATATCTTTACTTTTTTTTAACCAGTACGTGAATTGTTTGTTATGACATCGCCCTCTAGTGGCAAACAGATAAAATATTTACCTCAGTGTAATAATCTTATATATATATTTTTTATAAAGCAATATTAAATAAGTGACTTCGTAAATCTCTTGTTCTTGGTTTTTAACTATATTTTGTGCGTTTAAATTTATCATTTTTTCTACTATACAAAAAGTACATTATCCGTGAATTAAAAAAATTACTGCTATGTTGTAAAGTACATTTATGTTGTTATAAATAACGTTGTAAAATATCATAAATTTAATTAATTTACCAATTATCAGTTTTATAGCATTGCTCTTATGGTTTTATAAAAAACGTTGTACAATATCATAAATTTAATTAATTTACAAATTATCAGTTTTATAGCATTGCTCTTATGGTTTTATAAAAAACGTTGTAAAATATCATAAATTTCATTAATTTACCAATTATCAGTTTTATGGCATTGCTCTTACGGTTTTATAAAAAACGTTGTAAAATATCATAAATTTCATTAATTTACCAATTATCAGTTTATAGCATTGCTCTTATGGTTTTATAAAAAAACGTTGTAAAATATCATAAATTTCATTAATTTACCAATTATCAGTTTTATAGCATTGCTCTTATGGTGCTATAAATAACGTTGTAAAATATCACCAAGTTCGTTAATTTACCAATTATCATTTTTATCGCACTGTTATTACGGTGTTGTAAATAATATTATAAAAGATCATTAATTCCATTAATTTACCACTTATCAGTTTCATCGCATTGCTCTTATAGTGTTATAAATAACGTTGTAAAATATCATTAATTCCTTTAATTTAGCAGTTGTCAGTTTTATAACATGGTTTCTATTAATACAATTAACAACTGAAACGTTCATTATCCACAAAGGCAACGAGCACTTGAAAGTTTACTATAATTGTAGTATGTTTCGAGTCTTTCACAATTATTCAAGTGAAGTCGCACAGGACATACATTCATTATATGTGGTTTACTTCTATTGTGAGAATTATTTGTTTAACTAAGTTTCTAAAAATTGTAATAATGTTCAATTTATACCATTTTCTATCGCACTGTTATTACAGTGTTGTAAATAATATTATTGTTTGTTTGTTTTTGAATTTCGCGTAAAGCTACACGAGTGCTATTTGCCCTAGCCGTCCCTAAGTTAGCAGTGTAAGACTAGAGGGAAGGTAGCTAGTCATCACCACCCACAGCCAACTCTTGGGCTACTCTTTTACCAACGAATAGTGGGATTGACCATCACATTCTAACGCCCCCACGGCTGAAAGAGCGAGCAAGTTTGGGATAGTGGGGATTCGAACCTGCAGATTGCGAATCGAGCGCCCTAACCACCTGGCCATATAGCTTAAGTTCCAAGTTGTTAAATTTCTGAATAACAATCATTTAACGAAATTAGGAATGGAACTGTGTGAGCATGAGTGAAAATTATCCTTTTAATTTCTTAAACTAAGTTAGGCTTGACAACTTGGAGCTGAATAGGTAACGTTAATAGTTTAAACTTTCACTTTAATAGTTTCAATTTTCACTTCCTTAAAAAAATAAATAAAAAATACAAAATTAAGGCATGCGATATTCGAGATCAAATAACTTAATCATTTAAAGTACCTGTCTGTCCAACTACTGTATGGATTTTTAATTCGTTTAGTTTTTGATTTTCAAAATGTCACTTCATACGACGATCAAAAACTGTCATTATTCTTATTTAGTTCAAAACGCATTTTGTTCAGATGAATAACAACAAGTTAATTCTGGAGTTTTAGAGACGAATCAGTATTGAGCATCTTTGCTAGTTCCGTTTTAATTAAGTAAGAACTGAGGTATTTAGTTTTCGAGACTTTTAGTTTAGTTCTGTAAGATATCTGTTCGAAAGTTACGACAATGGAGTGAATGTCTCGCAGCTTCATGTGTTTAAAATATTCAAACAAATTATTAACAATTCTGATGACTTTATTAAACTTGAAGAAAAATATAAATGTGTATTTAAGTAACTTTAACTCACAACTTTAGTTTCAGTTTCAACTAGTTTCTGCACCCCCTCCCCCCTTTCCGTAGCTTAGCGATAAACTTGAGGGCTTACAACATTAAAATTCTGGGTTCGATATCTGCAGTGGGAAAGCGGAGATAATCTGGTTAGCAGCTTTTGCTTAACAAATAAACAAATGCATTCATCAAAGCCACAGTTGCTTCGTAATATGATGTTAGCTGTTTGTTTGTTTGGAATTAAGCATAAAGCTACACAATGGGCTATCTGTGCTCTGCTCACCACGGATATCGAAACCCGGTTTCTAGCTTTGTAAGTCCGCAGACATACCGCTGTGCCACTGAGGGGCGTTAGCTGCTTGTTCTTGTATTTTATAAAATGGGGGAAAGTTTAACAAGTCCCCCAGTGGCACAGCGGTATGTCTACAGACTTACAACGCTAGAAACCGGGTTTCGATATCCGTGGTGGGCAGAACCCAGATAGCCTTTTGTGTAGCTTCGTGCTTAACTTCAAACAAACAAACAAGTTTAGCAAAATCACAAACAACATGCGAATATTTGAAATTAAGAACCTGATGTGTATTTCACATTCCTTTCATAAGTAACAAGTTTTGAAAGTCAACTTAAGTGTAATATATTATTTTAATTACGAATGTGTGTTCATGGATAGGAGTAAAGATTGTCAATACTTTCATATAAGGAAAACAAGATGTCAACGTCTACACCTGTCTAAGTCTTGTCGCTTCTTTCACGAATCAACTACGCTTTAGTACAGAAAAATTGTAGAAAGCTCCAAATCTATTTATTTCTCCGGAAAAGTCATGATTCGACTTTTCTAAGTTTTCTTTTCTCGGTTATTTTATCAAGGATATATCCTTATGCAGAACTTTTTATAGTATTACGATATTTCTGCGATCGATAGTCCAGTAGATACTGAGAACGGATCAGTTCGATGTTACGCGTCTTCGTAATCTGTGTGATACTCCTTATTTAGAAAAATAAAAGCAAAACGTGTTGATTTACAAAAGTTATGAATAACCAAACAAACTTGTATTTCAAAGTTATTTGAACAAGCACAATGTTCACGTGCCAATTTGTGGATATTTAGTACAGTATTACATATTTATGTGCGGATTTTTATGGTTTGGTAATACGCATTTGAATTCCAGCCTATGTTTTGAAAGCAAAATCCACAAACGTGTTCATGAAACTTTACACGTCTAATCACTTTAAACTTTATGTATTACAAATATACAGTATTTATGTGCATGTATAGATATATGGAACGGGCACACATCAAAAATGTAAACATTTTATGTGATAAGAGACTCCAAATTTCATTATTTTTGTGTTTAGACTTTGATTTTGGTAGTACCATAAAAATAACGGTTTTGCATGAAAGAAATGACTTTTCAAAAATTATACATTAATTTTGACATTTTGTTTGGTTTCCTGTAAGATATTTTCGATATGTTAACTGACCTATTAACGTTTATTTTTGAATCTGCTGAAGTTACTGGGGAGTTCATGTGGCGCTACTGTGGTACTCCATGCTTGCTTATAATGTACTCCCCCTTGATCTAATGCAATGTTTTTCAAACTGTGGTTACTAGTGGGGATACTCGGTGATTATCTAAGGAGTACAAGAAACGAAAGGGGAAAAAAATCTGTAAGATCAGCGTTCAAAAGGAATACCTATTAAGATAAAAAGAAAAATCTGTTTATTTTTAGTGTCGGAATCATTGGAGTACGTGAATTTGTATTGGATTTTAAAAGGATTACATTAGCTTCAAAATAATGAGAACCACTAGTTTAATTGACTTCTGATAGACATTGGTAGTAGAAGTTCAGGGCTGCTTGTTTTCTCTGAAACACAAATTAATAATTTTTATAGCATAATTTCTTGACACTTTGTAACTTGTTGAACTACTTTTTTGAAGAGCATTCACTTACTTGGTGAACGACGATGTAACACAGGACAAAACGCTAAAGTATTCGTAACAGAGCAATCAATTCGTGTTATTACACAGATAATCAGGTTGCCAACGAGATAGCTGCATTTATTTCATGATAACAACAACAACAATAACAAAAGGATTGTTTAATTACCGGATATATGCTTTGGTGACTAGTACTTTTGACTTCCCCTTAAATTTCCCATGCACGTTAGTAATGCACGTTGCAAAAAAAACAACAACCTATAACGTCGTATATAGCATTCCCCACCAGACATGAGGGGACCCAGACGACCTGCGCAACGATACACTGCCGTTAGTTCTAAGCGTACACTTAATTCTCCTGGTGTATTATTAATTATTGTAGAACAAATCTAAGAATATATTAAATCAAAAAATTAGATATAATATGGAAAAGAGTGACGTATGACCCTCTAATTTGGCAATATAACAGGTTGAACCATCATTAATTCATGGGTACTCAAAGTCAACTGAGAAAAGCAGCAAGCAGTATTTGAAATTACAAACAACGGTATTTAATATCAAATAGTGTTTAGTGTTCAATAAATACTGACAGGAAGAAATGTATCGCTTAGTGAAATTACAAACAATGGTATTTAATATCAAATAGTGTTCAATAAATACTGACGGGAAGAAATTTTTCGCTTAGTGAAATTACAAACAATGGTATTTAATATCAAATAGTGTTCAATAAATACTGACAGGAAGAAATGTATCGCTTAGTGAAATTACAAACAATGGTATTTAATATCAAATAGTGTTCAATAAATACTGACAGGAAGAAATGTGTCGCTTTGTGAAGTTACAAACAATGGTATTTAATATCAAATAATGTTTAGTTTTCAATAAATACTGACAGGAAGAAATGTATCGCTTTGTGAAATTACGAACAATGGTATTTAATATCAAACAATGTTTAGTGTTCAATAAATACTGTCAGGAAGAACTTTACCGCTTTGTAAAATTACGAACAATGGTATTTAATATCAAACAATGTTTAGTGTTCAATAAATACTGACGGGAAGAAATTTGTCGCTTAGTGCAGAATGGGTGCTTCTTAAGTGACAACGACACATTAATGATTCATGTCTGATTAATGCATAATGAATAAGCTAGTAAAATCGTATCATTCTACTCCTAAAGTTCCTAACTAGCATATGATCGATATATCTAGAGGCATTTTAATAATCTGTATGCAGTTTTCAAAATAAATGACTGCTCAAAAATATTATAGATACGATTTGAAGTGAAGTGTCAAAGTGACGACAAATTTTTAAGTGTTTTTTATTTGTGAGACAGCATTTATTATTATAAGAAATATATTGTCTAATGTCTCGTTAAACATTGTAAAACGTTTTTACGTTTGGTATTTTAGTTTTGCAGCAAAACTTAAAACAGAATAAAATGTACTACAACATTATTAGGTAAAGTCCCCATGAAGCAATTATCAAAGCGAAACATTGCTAGAATATATATACACACACACAAAGAATTAATTATTAATTAATTAATTATTTAAAATTAATGTCATTTATCATTGAAAGACGGATACAGTATGTCACGTTAACGTTTTTAAAAAAAAACAAGAACAATTTCTTTAAGAACGTATTCCTGAACCACAATTAAATCAAGATTTTTTAAAAAAAAACAAGAACAGTTTCTTAAAGAACGTATTCCTGAACCACAATTAGATCAAATTTTTCTAACCTTCATAATTCACCGGCCATCCTTTAACACTGGTCTACTGTTTTTATCATTGTTTAACGTTTATAGAATTCTCCACAGTCTATAGAGATATCAAGTGATTATTGAAAAGTTTGTCTTAGCGCAAAGCTACATACTAGGCTATCTGCGCTCTGTCTAACAGGAGGAATCGAGTCTCGGATTTTAGTGTTGTAAGTCTGTAAACATACCGCTGGTACTGAGAGGAGTTAATAAAACGTACTTTTAACTTGTAGAACACACGAACTAGTGTTGTTGTTTTTTTCTAAATCGAGAACAAATACACTCGGTGTTCTCTAGTTATTTCTTAAGAACACAATAATGCAGTAACCCATTTATTACCCATTTAAGCCGTCTCCAGCCATTATTAATCTCAAAGTGGGTTCCTCGTCACCGAATAATGCAGTAAGTTATAGAAGTTGATTGTTTATTTGTTTTAGGGCGAAACCACATTAGACTATCTGCTGCGTCCACCGCGAGGAATTGAACCCCGGATTCTTAGTGTTTTAAACTCGTAAACTGACCTCTGTCCCACCGGAGGACAGCTGTAGAAATGAGATATATATATATATATATACATCCATAATCCTTATCGCTAAACTTAAAAGAGTAGCGACTCCGGAGTTGTTTTAATTATTGCAAAGCTTGCATTCAATTTATGCTTTTCTGTATTTGTAGAAAATATTTTTGAATTATTTTTATATTAATCTAAATACTGCTAGATATTTTAATTATTAATAAATCATAATTTACTTTCAATTAAAGATCTTTCTTTTTTGCTTTAAAATATACAAAATAATACATCTCTTAATTCTTGATAACGTTATCGAGTGCTCAGAAATAGAAGCGCATGATCGGATAGGAAATTTTATCCCACCGTTAATAATGTTAGCCATCGATAAACTCTTTCATTACCTCTCTATACATCCTTCTAAAAAAACATGCACTTATCTACTACAGCTGAATTGATCGAAGCTTGTTGTGTCTATGGTGACTAGCGCCAATAATTGTTAAGTTCCCAATAACGTTATCGAAAAGATTGGTTTGAATCTTTTCAACATAAAGACACAATAAACAGCGCTTCCGTACGAGCTCGAGAGTAAGCTTTATTGGAAGATGGAAGTCGAAACCGAACAAGCTGTCATTCCTTATTGTTTCCAGCAGCGCGGACCTTCGTGTGAGCTGTCATTCCACTGTCAGAAGATAGCGACATGTCATATCATAAGATAAGAATCATCCCTAGTAGCCAGTCGGACATTCGTCGGACAACCTGTCATCATGGTATTTCTCTTGTTAACTTGTCACTTTTACAAGGTAGCCATAACGACACGCTGGAATAAGAGCGGGTCCACTTATCGTTCACGGTGACAACTGAATTCTCGTTACAACATGAGAGGTGTTAATTTAAATATATATATATATATATATATATAACGCGTTTCGGTACGACGTCACTAATGGAACATCTTGGGGGGTTTTTCTCAGGTAGGTCCTTGGCCTGTCATCAGGATAACATAAACAGAAAAGGAACTCAATGAGAAACGGCTAGTTTTACCCCGAGGCTCCCTTGCCATAACTAAGTACACTTTAGTCAGTAATCACTTTCTCGTGTAAGAAATGGCTCTAGGTTTTAGGTTACAGGGTGAGGACAAATAACGCTGACGCGTATTTTACGGTAATGCATTATGAAGACATTTACTTTCTGGTGTCTCCGATTGGCAACACTTCCGGGACTCACTCAGACAGAAGATATAGAGGATCGGGTGGGGGTAGGGGAGGTCCTAAGGGTCATTCATCATCGTCGTGTGGCAGCTCACGTGCGGATGTGAATAGTTCGTTTACTTCCGGCCCTGAGATGTGTCTCCATTACATCAGAGAAAGATGTTCCTGCCAACTAATATACTTTCGTGATATTACATTCAGTATGTGTGGAGTTAAACGTACCAACCAAACATTACCTGAGAATTCTCTTCAACCCTAAATACCACAATTACCTGTACGTATATATTTACGCAAGCTCGCATTTCTTCTCCAGCAGCGATAATTTAAATTTTTCGAAAAGAAAAAAAAAGAGAATACACGCCATATTATTATTTCATTTTTACATTTTATCCACAAGAAGTTAGCTTTTCTTTCTCAATTTTTAATTTTAATAGGGTGATTTGGTAATAATTAATAATTAAGACAATCAGAAAAGAGTGAGACAAAAAAAAAATCTGCCGCTTTTGCACACTTAAAAATCAGACTTTACAATTGTCTAAAACCTAAACCGATTAACATATAAATAATATAAAAAAATAATCGACAAACGTAGTCGAATAAATCCACTTTGTAAGAGCTAAGTTATTATTCTTATATATAGTTTCCAGGAAAAAATTATCAAAATATATACTTGTCTGAACAGAAGGTCCGAAACTACGAAGAACGTTATTTCATAAACTCCTTATTGTTATAAATGATACTATAATTTTTCTCATACTAAAATGCCAATCTTTAACTACATCTTAATTTCAAAAGTTCTTTCACCCAACCGGGCTTAGAATACATCCAAATGTAATAAATAGGTCGAATAATGGGTAAAAAGCTGCATTAATTCTCTGTTGTTTCAACGCGACAAACTGAATCATGAAGTAACCCTGATATTACTGAAGAGTCACAAGAAACACCTGCTCTCGTCCACGTTGCTCTTCCTAAAGTTAGCTTCCATTTTCCAGGAATACACAAGCGTCTAGGCCTAAAGGTTTGACCTATATTCCAATACTTGTCCAATGTAGGAATGAAAGTTAAAAATAACCATAATAGTGAAGAGGAGCATAGCAATTTAAAAACTCTTTTGAGTTGATAGTGTTTTTTTTTTAATTTTTCTGTACATGTTTATGTAAAGAACTTTATTTTAGAACAATCTCATACAGAGGTAGATTAAGTTGATCAGATTGGTTGTTGCCCTGCAGAAGATGATTCGATGTTGATGATGTTGTTTTAAAAATCTAACTTATCTCTTTGATGAAAAAAAAAACTACAACACGATAATGTAACAACTAAAATAGATATCGGGACTGTAAACTACGCTTAACTTCTGATATCATTTCTAATATTTCAAACACTATTGAATGGAATCCGCTTTATATTGCTTTTTTAAATATAGCTAGTTAGCTCTCTCAGTTATTATAAGTTTTTACAGCAACTACAGTTCATTTTTATTAAGCTCCACATCTGGTATCTATATTCTAGGTTTGATAAGGGTTAGAAATATTATATTGCATAAAACAGAAGCATCAAGAGAAAATTGTGCTTATTATATGTTATCTTAACTCTGAAAACTATGTATATTCATTTTGAAGAGCTTAATACATATGAATAACCGAATTTTAGGTATTCCATGTCTTCTGAAAATGAAGAACAAAACATTTCCAGTTATATCCTGCATTGCCATATGTAACGAGGGAGCCAATTCCAGCTACTAATGAACCAGTTCCATTATTTCTTTAATGATGAATTGCTGTTTAGTTTTATCCAAGTTGGAGTTAAAACACCACTACATAAGTAGGTCATTGTCCTTCGAAAAGGAAAGCCTATTGGTTGCAGCAATGGTAGCGTGAGTGCCCGAGACATGTTGGCATCTGTACTCCTACCCACATCCACACTGTTAGTGTTCTGAAGACTCGAGATACCCATGATTAAGTGGAAACACTCTTCGTTGTACGTAAAATTTGAACTAAGTTTTGAAAGGATATAACATCTGACATGTGGTCCATCACGCAGAACTTCTTTTTTAATGGGAGTTCAGAACTTCAGGTCAACATCCATTGAATATAGAGAACTCAACGCTGTTGAATTTCAAGGATTGGATGCAGCCCCAGTTATGGAATACAGCCAACAATCTGTTCATCGCAGCTATGAATGCTGTCCTATTGGAGCCATGAGCGTTAACAGAGGATGAAAACAATGGTAAATAATCATGGTGAACAATGGGTGGAAACAATGGTAAACAATCATTGAGAAAAATGGGTGAAAACAATGGAAAAGAATCATGAAGAACAATGAATCCCCCTATTCATCGTCTTCTTTGAATGAGTTTGGAGAAGAATTTAGAAATGACCGAGCGGTATTAGTAATGATATTATGCTTTAATTAGTTTTTGAACTGGTCCATAATTAATAGTTAAGAAACACCATTTAAAAAACGTATTTACCCAATACTTTTGATATATTTGGGTGGCGTTAGTGTTCTAGTTGTGTTTTTATTTGTGTGACTGCGTCATGAAATTTAATCTTTATAAAAGAAGAGTTTCGACCGGTAATAAGCTGTTCTAAACCATAATTCAGAAATCAGGAGGGTAGATGAACCGCTAGAGATAATATTCAGATGGTGAGGAAAAACAATAAAAATAGTTATTTAAAGGTTTAGGTTTAATCTTAGTGGTGTGGCAATTAGAAGCTGAGCTGAAAATAGCTCAGATGTAGTTTTTGATATAAAAAATTAAGGTACTAACTGGGAACCTGTATTGAACCAGTGAAGACTAATATGAATTAAATTATTATCAGCCTTATTATGAAGTAATAACATAAAGACGTTACTTAGTTAAACTAATTATAGAGAGCCCATTTTAATAGGATAATGTTTAGTGGTTTACTTAAATATAAAAATCTGGACAGTTAAGCAATTTCTCTATTTTAACAAGCACAAAAAAAGAGTTTACAGCACGTCTGCACTTCATAATGGTCAGAAAGCGAAATACGTTTTATGAATTTTGCGCAAAGCTATACAAAGCTATCTGGGCGTAGCAATTTCCAATCTAAGCCGACAAAGAATGAGCTATAAATAATTGATTAGTCTATAATGATCAAACACTGAAGTTTATTTAATTTTATCACGTAGCAAAGCATTTTAGAGTGTTATATTTTAGTGACTGCAAAAAACCTTATCTCTATTTGTGGTGGAACTTTCAAACTAAACTGTATTTTATGTGACACATAGACTAAACAGTCAGGTTAGAAAATCCTATAAAGTTCAGTGTACAGCAGTCCCTTGCTTTAAAGTATTAACCAAAGATAGGGAAACCAATCAGTAGCATACGCTACATATGTGGTTACTCTTAAACGAATAGCGGGATTAACCATCGCAGACATAACGTCCACACAACTCAGTTCTGTGACTAGAACATTGAACTTCACGAGCCGTAGTCCGGTACGCTAACCACTAAGCCAATCACAGAAAGACTTACTCACTAATGAATTTTACAACACATGAGATACAGCATATAAAAGAGAACAATTTAAAGTACAAATAAAGCTTGAAAACAAAACGTACCAGGAAGATAATTTGGACTCGACTTTCCATGATACTTTCCATAATGCTTTCCATGATACTTAAGTATTAGAAATGATATTTTGAAATACGATAGTATTTTGATCTGTAAACATTAACCCAATGATAATAGTTTTCGGACTCTTTTATACAAGTGTAAAATTCTGTATCCTATTCTTGTTAATTTAAGTAAAAATAATGATAATAAATAATTGACGATAAAATAGATAAATAACATTCTGTTATTTTTTCCGTACACTACTATGCCGTATCCCAGCAGGCCAAATGTGTCATGGTACATTAAAACTTTACATGTGAAAAGTATGCTTTGGTGATCGGTCATACGTTAAGGTGTTTGGGGGATAAGGTCCGAAAACACCGCTAACAGCAAGGACAATCAACCGATGACCTATGGAAGAATGGTCAAAGAGGTTTTTGTGTTTTGTCTGTTACTCATAATTAAGCCTAATTATTATTAATTGTAATTCTTATTGAACATTTTTAAGAACCCTTTCGGTACAAGCTGTTTCGTAATTGGTATTGGACGAAAGTTCTTGTAGACACTGGATATAGTGTGGAGGACATGCTGTTAATACATTCTTTACTTTCTCTCATAAATTCTCCTAATTGCTACATCACTCTTAGTATTTAAAGTGAAACCAGTTAATATAAGAAAACATAATTTATATGATTTGTGAGAACGTAGTTGTTATTCAAGATATGAAAAGGCGATATGCTGTTTGATGCTAATGATCTGTTTTCAACTTTTATTAAGTGATTGAAACGGAGCTCTGTTCCATGTTTATGACTCACGTGGAGATGACAGGTCAAAATATAAGAACCTCTCCCCCACAGATATACTCGCATGACCAGAGCTTGAGCAGGAAATTGACATGTCTGTTACCCAGCAGGAAGACCATCATTTCAATTCTTCACGCGAGACTTCGAAAAAAAAAATCGAATCAGCGGGTACGACGTCTAAGCAAGGGGATGACATTAAAGATTCGGTTGGAAAGCGGTTTGAATATGGGAAAGGCATGTGGGATAGTGTACCGCCCACGAATACAAAGAATTCGTCATCCAGCTCTGCGACGTAGGATAATTATTGAACAAAGAGTAATTACACAAAAGTCCTACGTAAAACAACCCACGAGCATTATCACGACTAATACATCATTCAGTGACGATGACGAATATGAGCTGTACATAAACTGACGTACACCATCCCTTTTCAGGTTGACGGTAAAAGATACTCCATGGCCCACCATAACGTATACATCGTATAATGATTATTATTGTAATATCTTCTTAATATTACTTATAAAATCAATTTTTATAAATCTAAATAGAAAGTCTGAATACTAGATTGTGGCTATAAAGATAAGTATATTTAAACACATACACATTTGTTTTGTGAATTTCGCGCAAATCTACACGAGGTCTATCTGCGCTAGCCATCCCTAAGTTAGCAGTGAAAGACTAGAGGGAAGACAGCTAGTTATCCCAACCCATCGCCAAATCTTGGGCTATTCTTTTAGCCACAAATAGTGGGATTGACCGCTCTTTATAACCCCCCTCCCCACGGCTGAAAGGGCGAACATGTTTGGTGGGACGGGGATTCGAACCCGCAACCCTCAAATTGCGAGTCGAGCGCCCTACCCACTTGGCCATGCCAGGTCTAATTAAAATGAGAATTATAATAGTTATAAATTAAAATTATAATAGTTACGGCGGCGGTTTTAAACAGCTGTTTATAGGCGAAGATTTCTGTTTCTTTCTTTTTAAAAAAGCATTTTCCTACAGTACTAATGAGTGGTAATGCCCGTATTTTTAGCTAGCTTATATTCCACGGCATAATACAAGTCACCGAAGTTTTGCTAACGTTATATCCGTTTCTTTCATTAGAACAACATGTATGCAATATGTTAAATTGCTAAGTTCTATATAAATCTGGATAGTATGTTGATGCATGGTTTCTTATAACAATCCATTAACTTTCGGGAACAAAGAGAAAGAAAAAAGATACAAGTGCTTTTATAGTGTGGTTCTTTCTTTATGTTCTTCAGTCAATGAATGCTTGAAACTTTTCTTTGCCGCATAAAATATGAGTCTTCCGGTGGAACAAATCTCTCAATGGTATATATATATTTTTTTAGAATTATTCGCAGAGGGCTCTATTATTAAATGGTATTTTATCCGAACTGAGATGTGAATTATGTAGTAGTCAAGGATTTTCGTTTCTTTAAACAATTTATGTCGAGTAAATTTATTACAGCGTGTTTGTGGTAAGCCTAAACACGTAGGTTGAATTTTATGTTTGTTTTTGTAAAAAATAATTGTGATTTAAAAACAATAAGTGCACTTGCAAGATAGCTATTGGAAACGATGCTTTTGTTTATCTGAAGAACTACATTACACTTTATTGATCTTTCAACAGTAGTTTATTGAGAGTGAAGCCATCTTACATCACATTAGCGCTTTATTGTTCTTTAAGCATCGTTTTAATGACAGTGAATCATCTTACATCATATTAGCGCTTTATTGTTCTTTAAGCATCGTTTTAATGACAATGAATCATCTTACATCATATTAGCGCTTTATTGTTCTTTAAGCATCGTTTTAATGACAATGAATCATCTTACATCATATTAGCGCTTTATT